>NW_027507559.1:0-32986 GCF_052324685.1 Brachyhypopomus gauderio
GCTGTTTTATCATGGTTGTAATGTTACACATGCATTTCCTAACAAGTAGGTAAGGCTTGCATTAAGGCGTTCAAAACAGCGTTTGCTGGCGCTGTAAGCGCTCTAAACAGTGTTTCTGAGCATAACTTGGAGCAAAAGTGCAACTTTTGAAGAATGAACTGAAAACTCATATTTTGTTCTAAAAACAGTGTTTGGATGTGATAACAAGCTGTTTTTATCATGTTTGTAATGTTACACATGCATTTCCTAACAAGTAGGTAAGGCTTGCATTAAGGCGTTCAAAACAGCGTTTGCTGGCGTTGTAAGAGCTCTAAACAGTGTTTCTGAGCATAACTTGTGGCAAAAGTGCAACTTTTAGAAGAATGAACTGAAAACTCATATTTTGTTCCAAAACAGTGTTGGATGTGATAACAAGCTGTTTTATCATGTTTGTAATGTTACACATGCATTTCCTAACAAGTAGTAAGTCTTGCATTAAGGCGTTCAAACAGCGTTTGCTGGCGCTGTAAGCGCTCTAAACAGTGTTTCTGAGCATAACTTGGAGCAAAAGTGCAACTTTTGAAGAATGAACTGAAAACTCATATTTTGTTCTAAAACAGTGTTTGGATGTGATAACAAGCTGTTTTATCATGTTTGTAATGTTACACATCCATTTTCTAACAAGTAGTAAGTCTTGCATTAAGGCGTTCAAAACAGCGTTTGCTGGCGCTGTAAGCGCTCTAACAGTGTTTCTGAGCATAACTTGGAGCAAAAGTGCAACTTTGAAGAATGAACTGAAAACTCATATTTTGTTCTAAAACAGTGTTTGGATGTGATAACAAGCTGTTTTATCATGTTTGTAATGTTACACATGCATTTCCTAACAAGTAGGTAAGGCTTGCATTAAGGCGTTCAAAACAGCGGTTTGCTGGCGTTGTAAGAGCTCTAAACAGTGTTTCTGAGCATAACTTGTGGCAAAAGTGCAACTTTTGAAGAATGAACTGAAAACTCATATTTTGTTCCAAAACAGTGTTTGGATGTGATAACAAGCTGTTTTATCATGTTTGTAATGTTACACATCCATTTTCTAACAAGTAGTAAGTCTTGCATTAAGGCGTTCAAAACAGCGTTTGCTGGCGCTGTAAGCGCTCTAAACAGTGTTTCTGAGCATAACTTGGAGCAAAAGTGCAACTTTTGAAGAATGAACTGAAAACTCATATTTTGTTCTAAAACAGTGTTTGGATGTGATAACAAGCTGTTTTATCATGTTTGTAATGTTACACATGCATTTCCTAACAAGTAGGTAAGGCTTGCATTAAGGCGTTCAAAACAGCGTTTGCTGGCGTTGTAAGAGCTCTAAACAGTGTTTCTGAGCATAACTTGTGGCAAAAGTGCAACTTTTGAAGAATGAACTGAAAACTCATATTTTGTTCCAAAACAGTGTTTGGATGTGATAACAAGCTGTTTTATCATGTTTGTAATGTTACACATCCATTTTCTAACAAGTAGTAAGTCTTGCATTAAGGCGTTCAAAACAGCGTTTGCTGGCGCTGTAAGCGCTCTAAACAGTGTTTCTGAGCATAACTTGGAGCAAAAGTGCAACTTTTGAAGAATGAACTGAAAACTCATATTTTTGTTCTAAAACAGTGTTTGGATGTGATAACAAGCTGTTTTATCATGTTTGTAATGTTACACATGCATTTCCTAACAAGTAGGTAAGGCTTGCATTAAGGCGTTCAAAACAGCGTTTGCTGGCGTTGTAAGAGCTCTAACAGTGTTTCTGAGCATAACTTGTGGCAAAAGTGCAACTTTTGAAGAATGAACTGAAAACTCATATTTTGTTCCAAAACAGTGTTTGGATGTGATAACAAGCTGTTTTATCATGTTTGTAATGTTACACATGCATTTCCAAACAAGTAGTAAGTCTTGTATTAAGGCGTTCAAAACAGCGTTTGCTGGCGCTGTAAGCGCTCTAAACAGTGTTTCTGAGCATAACGTGGAGCAAAAGTGCAACTTTTGAAGAATGAACTGAAAACTCATATTTGTTCTAAAACAGTGTTTGGATGTGATAACAAGCTGTTTTATCATGTTTGTAATGTTACACATGCATTTCCTAACAAGTAGGTAAGTCTTGTATTAAGGCGTTCAAAACAGCGTTTGCTGGCGCTGTAAGCGCTCTAAACAGTGTTTCTGAGCATAACTTGGAGCAAAAGTGCAACTTTTGAAGAATGAACTGAAAACTCATATTTTGTTCTAAAACAGTGTTTGGATGTGATAACAAGCTGTTTTATCATGTTTGTAATGTTACACATGCATTTCCTAACAAGTAGGTAAGGCTTGCATTAAGGCGTTCAAAACAGCGTTTGCTGGCGCTGTAAGCGCTCTAAACAGTGTTTTCTGAGCATAACTTGGAGCAAAAGTGCAACTTTTGAAGAATGAACTGAAAACTCATATTTTGTTCTAAAACAGTGTTTGGATGTGATAACAAGCTGTTTTATCATGTTTGTAATGTTACACATGCATTTCCTAACAAGTAGGTAAGGCTTGCATTAAGGCGTTCAAAACAGCGTTTGCTGGCGTTGTAAGAGCTCTAAACAGTGTTTCTGAGCATAACTTGTGGCAAAAGTGCAACTTTGAAGAATGAACTGAAAACTCATATTTTGTTCCAAAACAGTGTTTGGATGTGATAACAAGCTGTTTTATCATGTTTGTAATGTTACACATGCATTTCCAAACAAGTAGTAAGTCTTGTATTAAGGCGTTCAAAACAGCGTTTGCTGGCGCTGTAAGCGCTCTCTAAACAGTGTTTCTGAGCATAACGTGGAGCAAAAGTGCAACTTTTGAAGAATGAACTGAAAACTCATATTTTGTTCTAAAACAGTGTTTTGGATGTGATAACAAGCTGTTTTATCATGTTTGTAATGTTACACATGCATTTCCTAACAAGTAGGTAAGTCTTGTATTAAGGCGTTCAAAACAGCGTTTGCTGGCGCTGTAAGCGCTCCTAAACAGTGTTTCTGAGCATAACTTGGAGCAAAAGTGCAACTTTTGAAGAATGAACTGAAAACTCATATTTTGTTCTAAAACAGTGTTTGGATGTGATAACAAGCTGTTTTATCATGTTTGTAATGTTACACATGCATTTCCTAACAAGTAGGTAAGGCTTGCATTAAGGCGTTCAAAACAGCGTTTGCTGGCGTTGTAAGAGCTCTAAACAGTGTTTCTGAGCATAACTTGTGGCAAAAGTGCAACTTTTGAAGAATGAACTGAAAACTCATATTTTGTTCTAAAACAGTGTTTGGATGTGATAACAAGCTGTTTTATCATGTTTGTAATGTTACACATGCATTTCCTAACAAGTAGGTAAGGCTTGCATTAAGGCGTTCAAAACAGCGTTTGCTGGCGTTGTAAGAGCTCTAAACAGTGTTTCTGAGCATAACTTGTGGCAAAAGTGCAACTTTTGAAGAATGAACTGAAAACTCATATTTTGTTCCAAAACAGTGTTTGGATGTGATAACAAGCTGTTTTATCATGTTTGTAATGTTACACATCCATTTTCTAACAAGTAGTAAGTCTTGCATTAAGGCGTTCAAAACAGCGTTTGCTGGCGCTGTAAGCGCTCTAAACAGTGTTTCTGAGCATAACTTGGAGCAAAAGTGCAACTTTTGAAGATGAACTGAAAACTCATATTTTGTTCTAAAACAGTGTTTGGATGTGATAACAAGCTGTTTTATCATGTTTGTAATGTTACACATGCATTTCCTAACAAGTAGGTAAGGCTTGCATTAAGGCGTTCAAAACAGCGTTTGCTGGCGTTGTAAGAGCTCTAAACAGTGTTTCTGAGCATAACTTGTGGCAAAAGTGCAACTTTTGAAGAATGAACTGAAAACTCATATTTTGTTCCAAAACAGTGTTTGGATGTGATAACAAGCTGTTTTATCATGTTTGTAATGTTACACATGCATTTCCTAACAAGTAGTAAGTCTTGCATTAAGGCGTTCAAAACAGCGTTTGCTGGCGCTGTAAGCGCTCTAAACAGTGTTTCTGAGCATAACTTGGAGCAAAAGTGCAACTTTTGAAGAATGAAACTGAAAACTCATATTTTGTTCTAAAACAGTGTTTGGATGTGATAACAAGCTGTTTTATCATGTTTGTAATGTTACACATGCATTTCCTAACAAGTAGGTAAGGCTTGCATTAAGGCGTTCAAAACAGCGTTTGCTGGCGCTGTAAGCGCTCTAAACAGTGTTTCTGAGCATAACTTGGAGCAAAAGTGCAACTTTTGAAGAATGAACTGAAAACTCATATTTTGTTCTAAAACAGTGTTTGGATGTGATAACAAGCTGTTTTATCATGTTTGTATGTTACACATGCATTTCCTAACAAGTAGGTAAGGCTTGCATTAAGGCGTTCAAAACAGCGTTTGCTGGCGTTGTAAGAGCTCTAAACAGTGTTTCTGAGCATAACTTGTGGCAAAAGTGCAACTTTTGAAGAATGAACTGAAAACTCATATTTTGTTCCAAAACAGTGTTTGGATGTGATAACAAGCTGTTTTATCATGTTTGTAATGTTACACATGCATTTCCAAACAAGTAGTAAGTCTTGTATTAAGGCGTTCAAACAGCGTTTGCTGGCGCTGTAAGCGCTCTAAACAGTGTTTCTGAGCATAACTTGTGGCAAAAGTGCAACTTTTGAAGAATGAACTGAAAACTCATATTTTGTTCTAAAACAGTGTTTGGATGTGATAACAAGCGGTTTTATCATGTTTGTAATGTTACACATGCATTTCCTAACAAGTAGTAAGTCTTGCATTAAGGCGTTCAAAACAGCGTTTGCTGGCGCTGTAAGCGCTCTAAACAGTGTTTCTGAGCATAACTTGGAGCAAAAGTGCAACTTTTGAAGAATGAACTGAAAACTCATATTTTGTTCTAAAACAGTGTTTGGATGTGATAACAAGCTGTTTTATCATGTTTGTAATGTTACACATCCATTTTCTAACAAGTAGTAAGTCTTGCATTAAGGCGTTCAAAACAGCGTTTGCTGGCGCTGTAAGCGCTCTAAACAGTGTTTCTGAGCATAACTTGGAGCAAAAGTGCAACTTTGAAGAATGAACTGAAAACTCATATTTTGTTCTAAAACAGTGTTTGGATGTGATAACAAGCTGTTTTATCATGTTTGTAATGTTACACATGCATTTCCTAACAAGTAGGTAAGGCTTGCATTAAGGCGTTCAAAACAGCGTTTGCTGGCGTTGTAAGAGCTCTAAACAGTGTTTCTGAGCATAACTTGTGGCAAAAGTGCAACTTTTGAAGAATGAACTGAAAACTCATATTTTGTTCCAAAACAGTGTTTGGATGTGATAACAAGCTGTTTTATCATGTTTGTAATGTTACACATCCATTTTCTAACAAGTAGTAAGTCTTGCATTAAGGCGTTCAAAACAGCGTTTGCTGGCGCTGTAAGCGCTCTAAACAGTGTTTCTGAGCATAACTTGGAGCAAAGTGCAACTTTTGAAGAATGAACTGAAAACTCATATTTTGTTCTAAACAGTGTTTGGATGTGATAACAAGCTGTTTTATCATGTTTGTAATGTTACACATGCATTTCCTAACAAGTAGGTAAGGCTTGCATTAAGGCGTTCAAAACAGCGTTTGCTGGCGTTGTAAGAGCTCTAAACAGTGTTTCTGAGCATAACTTGTGGCAAAAGTGCAACTTTTGAAGAATGAACTGAAAACTCATATTTTGTTCCAAAACAGTGTTTGGATGTGATAACAAGCTGTTTTATCATGTTTGTAATGTTACACATGCATTTCCTAACAAGTAGGTAAGGCTTGCATTAAGGCGTTCAAAACAGCGTTTGCTGGCGCTGTAAGCGCTCTAAACAGTGTTTCTGAGCATAACTTGGAGCAAAAGTGCAACTTTTGAAGAATGAACTGAAAACTCATATTTTGTTAAAACAGTGTTTGGATGTGATAACAAGCTGTTTTATCATGTTTGTAATGTTACACATGCATTTCCTAACAAGTAGGTAAGGCTTGCATTAAGGCGTTCAAAACAGCGTTTGCTGGCGTTGTAAGAGCTCTAAACAGTGTTTCTGAGCATAACTTGTGGCAAAAGTGCAACTTTTGAAGAATGAACTGAAAACTCATATTTTGTTCCAAAACAGTGTTTGGATGTGATAACAAGCTGTTTTATCATGTTTGTAATGTTACACATGCATTTCCAAACAAGTAGTAAGTCTTGTATTAAGGCGTTCAAAACAGCGTTTGCTGGCGCTGTAAGCGCTCTAAACAGTGTTTCTGAGCATAACGTGGAGCAAAAGTGCAACTTTTGAAGAATGAACTGAAAACTCATATTTTGTTCTAAAACAGTGTTTGGATGTGATAACAAGCTGTTTTATCATGTTTGTAATGTTACACATGCATTTCCTAACAAGTAGGTAAGTCTTGTATTAAGGCGTTCAAAACAGCGTTTGCTGGCGCTGTAAGCGCTCTAAACAGTGTTTCTGAGCATAACGTGGAGCAAAAGTGCAACTTTTGAAGAATGAACTGAAAACTCATATTTTGTTCTAAAACAGTGTTTGGATGTGATAACAAGCTGTTTTATCATGTTTGTAATGTTACACATGCATTTCCTAACAAGTAGGTAAGTCTTGTATTAAGGCGTTCAAAACAGCGTTTGCTGGCGCTGTAAGCGCTCTAAACAGTGTTTCTGAGCATAACTTGGAGCAAAAGTGCAACTTTTGAAGAATGAACTGAAAACTCATATTTTGTTCTAAAACAGTGTTTGGATGTGATAACAAGCTGTTTTATCATGTTTGTAATGTTACACATGCATTTCCTAACAAGTAGGTAAGGCTTGCATTAAGGCGTTCAAAACAGCGTTTGCTGGCGTTGTAAGAGCTCTAAACAGTGTTTCTGAGCATAACTTGTGGCAAAAGTGCAACTTTTGAAGAATGAACTGAAAACTCATATTTTGTTCTAAAACAGTGTTTGGATGTGATAACAAGCTGTTTTATCATGTTTGTAATGTTACACATGCATTTCCTAACAAGTAGGTAAGGCTTGCATTAAGGCGTTCAAAACAGCGTTTGCTGGCGTTGTAAGAGCTCTAAACAGTGTTTCTGAGCATAACTTGTGGCAAAAGTGCAACTTTTGAAGAATGAACTGAAAACTCATATTTTGTTCCAAAACAGTGTTTGGATGTGATAACAAGCTGTTTTATCATGTTTGTAATGTTACACATCCATTTTCTAACAAGTAGTAAGTCTTGCATTAAGGCGTTCAAAACAGCGTTTGCTGGCGCTGTAAGCGCTCTAAACAGTGTTTCTGAGCATAACTTGGAGCAAAAGTGCAACTTTTGAAGAATGAACTGAAAACTCATATTTTGTTCTAAAACAGTGTTTGGATGTGATAACAAGCTGTTTTATCATGTTTGTAATGTTACACATGCATTTCCTAACAAGTAGGTAAGGCTTGCATTAAGGCGTTCAAAACAGCGTTTGCTGGCGTTGTAAGAGCTCTAAACAGTGTTTCTGAGCATAACTTGTGGCAAAAGTGCAACTTTTGAAGAATGAACTGAAAACTCATATTTTGTTCCAAAACAGTGTTTGGATGTGATAACAAGCTGTTTTATCATGTTTGTAATGTTACACATGCATTTCCTAACAAGTAGTAAGTCTTGCATTAAGGCGTTCAAAACAGCGTTTGCTGGCGCTGTAAGCGCTCTAAACAGTGTTTCTGAGCATAACTTGGAGCAAAAGTGCAACTTTTGAAGAATGAACTGAAAACTCATATTTTGTTCTAAAACAGTGTTTGGATGTGATAACAAGCTGTTTTATCATGTTTGTAATGTTACACATGCATTTCCTAACAAGTAGGTAAGGCTTGCATTAAGGCGTTCAAAACAGCGTTTGCTGGCGCTGTAAGCGCTCTAAACAGTGTTTCTGAGCATAACTTGGAGCAAAAGTGCAACTTTTGAAGAATGAACTGAAAACTCATATTTTGTTCTAAAACAGTGTTTGGATGTGATAACAAGCTGTTTTATCATGTTTGTAATGTTACACATGCATTTCCTAACAAGTAGGTAAGGCTTGCATTAAGGCGTTCAAAACAGCGTTTGCTGGCGTTGTAAGAGCTCTAAACAGTGTTTCTGAGCATAACTTGTGGCAAAAGTGCAACTTTTGAAGAATGAACTGAAAACTCATATTTTGTTCCAAAACAGTGTTTGGATGTGATAACAAGCTGTTTTATCATGTTTGTAATGTTACACATGCATTTCCAAACAAGTAGTAAGTCTTGTATTAAGGCGTTCAAAACAGCGTTTGCTGGCGCTGTAAGCGCTCTAAACAGTGTTTCTGAGCATAACTTGTGGCAAAAGTGCAACTTTTGAAGAATGAACTGAAAACTCATATTTTGTTCTAAAACAGTGTTTGGATGTGATAACAAGCGGTTTTATCATGTTTGTAATGTTACACATGCATTTCCTAACAAGTAGTAAGTCTTGCATTAAGGCGTTCAAAACAGCGTTTGCTGGCGCTGTAAGCGCTCTAAACAGTGTTTCTGAGCATAACTTGGAGCAAAAGTGCAACTTTTGAAGAATGAACTGAAAACTCATATTTTGTTCTAAAACAGTGTTTGGATGTGATAACAAGCTGTTTTATCATGTTTGTAATGTTACACATCCATTTTCTAACAAGTAGTAAGTCTTGCATTAAGGCGTTCAAAACAGCGTTTGCTGGCGCTGTAAGCGCTCTAAACAGTGTTTCTGAGCATAACTTGGAGCAAAAGTGCAACTTTTGAAGAATGAACTGAAAACTCATATTTTGTTCTAAAACAGTGTTTGGATGTGATAACAAGCTGTTTTATCATGTTTGTAATGTTACACATGCATTTCCTAACAAGTAGGTAAGGCTTGCATTAAGGCGTTCAAAACAGCGTTTGCTGGCGTTGTAAGAGCTCTAAACAGTGTTTCTGAGCATAACTTGTGGCAAAAGTGCAACTTTTGAAGAATGAACTGAAAACTCATATTTTGTTCCAAAACAGTGTTTGGATGTGATAACAAGCTGTTTTATCATGTTTGTAATGTTACACATCCATTTTCTAACAAGTAGTAAGTCTTGCATTAAGGCGTTCAAAACAGCGTTTGCTGGCGCTGTAAGCGCTCTAAACAGTGTTTCTGAGCATAACTTGGAGCAAAAGTGCAACTTTTGAAGAATGAACTGAAAACTCATATTTTGTTCTAAAACAGTGTTTGGATGTGATAACAAGCTGTTTTATCATGTTTGTAATGTTACACATGCATTTCCTAACAAGTAGGTAAGGCTTGCATTAAGGCGTTCAAAACAGCGTTTGCTGGCGTTGTAAGAGCTCTAAACAGTGTTTCTGAGCATAACTTGTGGCAAAAGTGCAACTTTTGAAGAATGAACTGAAAACTCATATTTTGTTCCAAAACAGTGTTTGGATGTGATAACAAGCTGTTTTATCATGTTTGTAATGTTACACATGCATTTCCTAACAAGTAGGTAAGGCTTGCATTAAGGCGTTCAAAACAGCGTTTGCTGGCGCTGTAAGCGCTCTAAACAGTGTTTCTGAGCATAACTTGGAGCAAAAGTGCAACTTTTGAAGAATGAACTGAAAACTCATATTTTGTTCTAAAACAGTGTTTGGATGTGATAACAAGCTGTTTTATCATGTTTGTAATGTTACACATGCATTTCCTAACAAGTAGGTAAGGCTTGCATTAAGGCGTTCAAAACAGCGTTTGCTGGCGTTGTAAGAGCTCTAAACAGTGTTTCTGAGCATAACTTGTGGCAAAAGTGCAACTTTTGAAGAATGAACTGAAAACTCATATTTTGTTCCAAAACAGTGTTTGGATGTGATAACAAGCTGTTTTATCATGTTTGTAATGTTACACATGCATTTCCAAACAAGTAGTAAGTCTTGTATTAAGGCGTTCAAAACAGCGTTTGCTGGCGCTGTAAGCGCTCTAAACAGTGTTTCTGAGCATAACGTGGAGCAAAAGTGCAACTTTTGAAGAATGAACTGAAAACTCATATTTTGTTCTAAAACAGTGTTTGGATGTGATAACAAGCTGTTTTATCATGTTTGTAATGTTACACATGCATTTCCTAACAAGTAGGTAAGTCTTGTATTAAGGCGTTCAAAACAGCGTTTGCTGGCGCTGTAAGCGCTCTAAACAGTGTTTCTGAGCATAACGTGGAGCAAAAGTGCAACTTTTGAAGAATGAACTGAAAACTCATATTTTGTTCTAAAACAGTGTTTGGATGTGATAACAAGCTGTTTTATCATGTTTGTAATGTTACACATGCATTTCCTAACAAGTAGGTAAGTCTTGTATTAAGGCGTTCAAAACAGCGTTTGCTGGCGCTGTAAGCGCTCTAAACAGTGTTTCTGAGCATAACTTGGAGCAAAAGTGCAACTTTTGAAGAATGAACTGAAAACTCATATTTTGTTCTAAAACAGTGTTTGGATGTGATAACAAGCTGTTTTATCATGTTTGTAATGTTACACATGCATTTCCTAACAAGTAGGTAAGGCTTGCATTAAGGCGTTCAAAACAGCGTTTGCTGGCGTTGTAAGAGCTCTAAACAGTGTTTCTGAGCATAACTTGTGGCAAAAGTGCAACTTTTGAAGAATGAACTGAAAACTCATATTTTGTTCTAAAACAGTGTTTGGATGTGATAACAAGCTGTTTTATCATGTTTGTAATGTTACACATGCATTTCCTAACAAGTAGGTAAGGCTTGCATTAAGGCGTTCAAAACAGCGTTTGCTGGCGTTGTAAGAGCTCTAAACAGTGTTTCTGAGCATAACTTGTGGCAAAAGTGCAACTTTTGAAGAATGAACTGAAAACTCATATTTTGTTCCAAAACAGTGTTTGGATGTGATAACAAGCTGTTTTATCATGTTTGTAATGTTACACATCCATTTTCTAACAAGTAGTAAGTCTTGCATTAAGGCGTTCAAAACAGCGTTTGCTGGCGCTGTAAGCGCTCTAAACAGTGTTTCTGAGCATAACTTGGAGCAAAAGTGCAACTTTTGAAGAATGAACTGAAAACTCATATTTTGTTCTAAAACAGTGTTTGGATGTGATAACAAGCTGTTTTATCATGTTTGTAATGTTACACATGCATTTCCTAACAAGTAGGTAAGGCTTGCATTAAGGCGTTCAAAACAGCGTTTGCTGGCGTTGTAAGAGCTCTAAACAGTGTTTCTGAGCATAACTTGTGGCAAAAGTGCAACTTTTGAAGAATGAACTGAAAACTCATATTTTGTTCCAAAACAGTGTTTGGATGTGATAACAAGCTGTTTTATCATGTTTGTAATGTTACACATGCATTTCCTAACAAGTAGTAAGTCTTGCATTAAGGCGTTCAAAACAGCGTTTGCTGGCGCTGTAAGCGCTCTAAACAGTGTTTCTGAGCATAACTTGGAGCAAAAGTGCAACTTTTGAAGAATGAACTGAAAACTCATATTTTGTTCTAAAACAGTGTTTGGATGTGATAACAAGCTGTTTTATCATGTTTGTAATGTTACACATGCATTTCCTAACAAGTAGGTAAGGCTTGCATTAAGGCGTTCAAAACAGCGTTTGCTGGCGCTGTAAGCGCTCTAAACAGTGTTTCTGAGCATAACTTGGAGCAAAAGTGCAACTTTTGAAGAATGAACTGAAAACTCATATTTTGTTCTAAAACAGTGTTTGGATGTGATAACAAGCTGTTTTATCATGTTTGTAATGTTACACATGCATTTCCTAACAAGTAGGTAAGGCTTGCATTAAGGCGTTCAAAACAGCGTTTGCTGGCGTTGTAAGAGCTCTAAACAGTGTTTCTGAGCATAACTTGTGGCAAAAGTGCAACTTTTGAAGAATGAACTGAAAACTCATATTTTGTTCCAAAACAGTGTTTGGATGTGATAACAAGCTGTTTTATCATGTTTGTAATGTTACACATGCATTTCCAAACAAGTAGTAAGTCTTGTATTAAGGCGTTCAAAACAGCGTTTGCTGGCGCTGTAAGCGCTCTAAACAGTGTTTCTGAGCATAACTTGTGGCAAAAGTGCAACTTTTGAAGAATGAACTGAAAACTCATATTTTGTTCTAAAACAGTGTTTGGATGTGATAACAAGCGGTTTTATCATGTTTGTAATGTTACACATGCATTTCCTAACAAGTAGTAAGTCTTGCATTAAGGCGTTCAAAACAGCGTTTGCTGGCGCTGTAAGCGCTCTAAACAGTGTTTCTGAGCATAACTTGGAGCAAAAGTGCAACTTTTGAAGAATGAACTGAAAACTCATATTTTGTTCTAAAACAGTGTTTGGATGTGATAACAAGCTGTTTTATCATGTTTGTAATGTTACACATCCATTTTCTAACAAGTAGTAAGTCTTGCATTAAGGCGTTCAAAACAGCGTTTGCTGGCGCTGTAAGCGCTCTAAACAGTGTTTTCTGAGCATAACTTGGAGCAAAAGTGCAACTTTTGAAGAATGAACTGAAAACTCATATTTTGTTCTAAAACAGTGTTTGGATGTGATAACAAGCTGTTTTATCATGTTTGTAATGTTACACATGCATTTCCTAACAAGTAGGTAAGGCTTGCATTAAGGCGTTCAAAACAGCGTTTGCTGGCGTTGTAAGAGCTCTAAACAGTGTTTCTGAGCATAACTTGTGGCAAAAGTGCAACTTTTGAAGAATGAACTGAAAACTCATATTTTGTTCCAAAACAGTGTTTGGATGTGATAACAAGCTGTTTTATCATGTTTGTAATGTTACACATCCATTTTCTAACAAGTAGTAAGTCTTGCATTAAGGCGTTCAAAACAGCGTTTGCTGGCGCTGTAAGCGCTCTAAACAGTGTTTCTGAGCATAACTTGGAGCAAAAGTGCAACTTTTGAAGAATGAACTGAAAACTCATATTTTGTTCTAAAACAGTGTTTGGATGTGATAACAAGCTGTTTTATCATGTTTGTAATGTTACACATGCATTTCCTAACAAGTAGGTAAGGCTTGCATTAAGGCGTTCAAAACAGCGTTTGCTGGCGTTGTAAGAGCTCTAAACAGTGTTTCTGAGCATAACTTGTGGCAAAAGTGCAACTTTTGAAGAATGAACTGAAAACTCATATTTTGTTCCAAAACAGTGTTTGGATGTGATAACAAGCTGTTTTATCATGTTTGTAATGTTACACATGCATTTCCTAACAAGTAGGTAAGGCTTGCATTAAGGCGTTCAAAACAGCGTTTGCTGGCGCTGTAAGCGCTCTAAACAGTGTTTCTGAGCATAACTTGGAGCAAAAGTGCAACTTTTGAAGAATGAACTGAAAACTCATATTTTGTTCTAAAACAGTGTTTGGATGTGATAACAAGCTGTTTTATCATGTTTGTAATGTTACACATGCATTTCCTAACAAGTAGGTAAGGCTTGCATTAAGGCGTTCAAAACAGCGTTTGCTGGCGTTGTAAGAGCTCTAAACAGTGTTTCTGAGCATAACTTGTGGCAAAAGTGCAACTTTTGAAGAATGAACTGAAAACTCATATTTTGTTCCAAAACAGTGTTTGGATGTGATAACAAGCTGTTTTATCATGTTTGTAATGTTACACATGCATTTCCAAACAAGTAGTAAGTCTTGTATTAAGGCGTTCAAAACAGCGTTTGCTGGCGCTGTAAGCGCTCTAAACAGTGTTTCTGAGCATAACGTGGAGCAAAAGTGCAACTTTTGAAGAATGAACTGAAAACTCATATTTTGTTCTAAAACAGTGTTTGGATGTGATAACAAGCTGTTTTATCATGTTTGTAATGTTACACATGCATTTCCTAACAAGTAGGTAAGTCTTGTATTAAGGCGTTCAAAACAGCGTTTGCTGGCGCTGTAAGCGCTCTAAACAGTGTTTCTGAGCATAACTTGGAGCAAAAGTGCAACTTTTGAAGAATGAACTGAAAACTCATATTTTGTTCTAAAACAGTGTTTGGATGTGATAACAAGCTGTTTTATCATGTTTGTAATGTTACACATGCATTTCCTAACAAGTAGGTAAGGCTTGCATTAAGGCGTTCAAAACAGCGTTTGCTGGCGTTGTAAGAGCTCTAAACAGTGTTTCTGAGCATAACTTGTGGCAAAAGTGCAACTTTTGAAGAATGAACTGAAAACTCATATTTTGTTCTAAAACAGTGTTTGGATGTGATAACAAGCTGTTTTATCATGTTTGTAATGTTACACATGCATTTCCTAACAAGTAGGTAAGGCTTGCATTAAGGCGTTCAAAACAGCGTTTGCTGGCGTTGTAAGAGCTCTAAACAGTGTTTCTGAGCATAACTTGTGGCAAAAGTGCAACTTTTGAAGAATGAACTGAAAACTCATATTTTGTTCTAAAACAGTGTTTGGATGTGATAACAAGCTGTTTTATCATGTTTGTAATGTTACACATGCATTTCCTAACAAGTAGGTAAGGCTTGCATTAAGGCGTTCAAAACAGCGTTTGCTGGCGTTGTAAGAGCTCTAAACAGTGTTTCTGAGCATAACTTGTGGCAAAAGTGCAACTTTTGAAGAATGAACTGAAAACTCATATTTTGTTCCAAAACAGTGTTTGGATGTGATAACAAGCTGTTTTATCATGTTTGTAATGTTACACATGCATTTCCTAACAAGTAGTAAGTCTTGCATTAAGGCGTTCAAAACAGCGTTTGCTGGCGCTGTAAGCGCTCTAAACAGTGTTTCTGAGCATAACTTGGAGCAAAAGTGCAACTTTTGAAGAATGAACTGAAAACTCATATTTTGTTCTAAAACAGTGTTTGGATGTGATAACAAGCTGTTTTATCATGTTTGTAATGTTACACATGCATTTCCTAACAAGTAGGTAAGGCTTGCATTAAGGCGTTCAAAACAGCGTTTGCTGGCGCTGTAAGCGCTCTAAACAGTGTTTCTGAGCATAACTTGGAGCAAAAGTGCAACTTTTGAAGAATGAACTGAAAACTCATATTTTGTTCTAAAACAGTGTTTGGATGTGATAACAAGCTGTTTTATCATGTTTGTAATGTTACACATGCATTTCCTAACAAGTAGGTAAGGCTTGCATTAAGGCGTTCAAAACAGCGTTTGCTGGCGTTGTAAGAGCTCTAAACAGTGTTTCTGAGCATAACTTGTGGCAAAAGTGCAACTTTTGAAGAATGAACTGAAAACTCATATTTTGTTCCAAAACAGTGTTTGGATGTGATAACAAGCTGTTTTATCATGTTTGTAATGTTACACATGCATTTCCTAACAAGTAGGTAAGTCTTGTATTAAGGCGTTCAAAACAGCGTTTGCTGGCGCTGTAAGCGCTCTAAACAGTGTTTCTGAGCATAACTTGGAGCAAAAGTGCAACTTTTGAAGAATGAACTGAAAACTCATATTTTGTTCTAAAACAGTGTTTGGATGTGATAACAAGCTGTTTTATCATGTTTGTAATGTTACACATGCATTTCCTAACAAGTAGGTAAGGCTTGCATTAAGGCGTTCAAAACAGCGTTTGCTGGCGCTGTAAGCGCTCTAAACAGTGTTTCTGAGCATAACTTGGAGCAAAAGTGCAACTTTTGAAGAATGAACTGAAAACTCATATTTTGTTCTAAAACAGTGTTTGGATGTGATAACAAGCTGTTTTATCATGTTTGTAATGTTACACATGCATTTCCTAACAAGTAGGTAAGGCTTGCATTAAGGCGTTCAAAACAGCGTTTGCTGGCGTTGTAAGAGCTCTAAACAGTGTTTCTGAGCATAACTTGTGGCAAAAGTGCAACTTTTGAAGAATGAACTGAAAACTCATATTTTGTTCCAAAACAGTGTTTGGATGTGATAACAAGCTGTTTTATCATGTTTGTAATGTTACACATGCATTTCCAAACAAGTAGTAAGTCTTGTATTAAGGCGTTCAAAACAGCGTTTGCTGGCGCTGTAAGCGCTCTAAACAGTGTTTCTGAGCATAACGTGGAGCAAAAGTGCAACTTTTGAAGAATGAACTGAAAACTCATATTTTGTTCTAAAACAGTGTTTGGATGTGATAACAAGCTGTTTTATCATGTTTGTAATGTTACACATGCATTTCCTAACAAGTAGGTAAGTCTTGTATTAAGGCGTTCAAAACAGCGTTTGCTGGCGCTGTAAGCGCTCTAAACAGTGTTTCTGAGCATAACTTGGAGCAAAAGTGCAACTTTTGAAGAATGAACTGAAAACTCATATTTTGTTCTAAAACAGTGTTTGGATGTGATAACAAGCTGTTTTATCATGTTTGTAATGTTACACATGCATTTCCTAACAAGTAGGTAAGGCTTGCATTAAGGCGTTCAAAACAGCGTTTGCTGCGTTGTAAGAGCTCTAAACAGTGTTTCTGAGCATAACTTGTGGCAAAAGTGCAACTTTTGAAGAATGAACTGAAAACTCATATTTTGTTCTAAAACAGTGTTTGGATGTGATAACAAGCTGTTTTATCATGTTTGTAATGTTACACATGCATTTCCTAACAAGTAGGTAAGGCTTGCATTAAGGCGTTCAAAACAGCGTTTGCTGGCGTTGTAAGAGCTCTAAACAGTGTTTCTGAGCATAACTTGGAGCAAAAGTGCAACTTTTGAAGAATGAACTGAAAACTCATATTTTGTTCTAAAACAGTGTTTGGATGTGATAACAAGCTGTTTTTATCATGTTTGTAATGTTACACATGCATTTCCTAACAAGTAGGTAAGGCTTGCATTAAGGCGTTCAAAACAGCGTTTGCTGGCGTTGTAAGAGCTCTAAACAGTGTTTCTGAGCATAACTTGTGGCAAAAGTGCAACTTTTGAAGAATGAACTGAAAACTCATATTTTGTTCCAAAACAGTGTTTGGATGTGATAACAAGCTGTTTTATCATGTTTGTAATGTTACACATCCATTTTCTAACAAGTAGTAAGTCTTGCATTAAGGCGTTCAAAACAGCGTTTGCTGGCGCTGTAAGCGCTCTAAACAGTGTTTCTGAGCATAACTTGGAGCAAAAGTGCAACTTTTGAAGAATGAACTGAAAACTCATATTTTGTTCTAAAACAGTGTTTGGATGTGATAACAAGCTGTTTTATCATGTTTGTAATGTTACACATGCATTTCCTAACAAGTAGGTAAGGCTTGCATTAAGGCGTTCAAAACAGCGTTTGCTGGCGTTGTAAGAGCTCTAAACAGTGTTTCTGAGCAGAACTTGTGGCAAAAGTGCAACTTTTGAAGAATGAACTGAAAACTCATATTTTGTTCCAAAACAGTGTTTGGATGTGATAACAAGCTGTTTTATCATGTTTGTAATGTTACACATGCATTTCCAAACAAGTAGTAAGTCTTGTATTAAGGCGTTCAAAACAGCGTTTGCTGGCGCTGTAAGCGCTCTAAACAGTGTTTCTGAGCATAACTTGTGGCAAAAGTGCAACTTTTGAAGAATGAACTGAAAACTCATATTTTGTTCTAAAACAGTGTTTGGATGTGATAACAAGCTGTTTTATCATGTTTGTAATGTTACACATGCATTTCCTAACAAGTAGTAAGTCTTGCATTAAGGCGTTCAAAACAGCGTTTGCTGGCGCTGTAAGCGCTCTAAACAGTGTTTCTGAGCATAACTTGGAGCAAAAGTGCAACTTTTGAAGAATGAACTGAAAACTCATATTTTGTTCTAAAACAGTGTTTGGATGTGATAACAAGCTGTTTTATCATGTTTGTAATGTTACACATCCATTTTCTAACAAGTAGTAAGTCTTGCATTAAGGCGTTCAAAACAGCGTTTGCTGGCGCTGTAAGCGCTCTAAACAGTGTTTCTGAGCATAACTTGGAGCAAAAGTGCAACTTTTGAAGAATGAACTGAAAACTCATATTTTGTTCTAAAACAGTGTTTGGATGTGATAACAAGCTGTTTTATCATGTTTGTAATGTTACACATGCATTTCCTAACAAGTAGGTAAGGCTTGCATTAAGGCGTTCAAAACAGCGTTTGCTGGCGTTGTAAGAGCTCTAAACAGTGTTTCTGAGCATAACTTGTGGCAAAAGTGCAACTTTTGAAGAATGAACTGAAAACTCATATTTTGTTCCAAAACAGTGTTTGGATGTGATAACAAGCTGTTTTATCATGTTTGTAATGTTACACATGCATTTCCTAACAAGTAGTAAGTCTTGCATTAAGGCGTTCAAAACAGCGTTTGCTGGCGCTGTAAGCGCTCTAAACAGTGTTTCTGAGCATAACTTGGAGCAAAAGTGCAACTTTTGAAGAATGAACTGAAAACTCATATTTTGTTCTAAAACAGTGTTTGGATGTGATAACAAGCTGTTTTATCATGTTTGTAATGTTACACATGCATTTCCTAACAAGTAGGTAAGGCTTGCATTAAGGCGTTCAAAACAGCGTTTGCTGGCGCTGTAAGCGCTCTAAACAGTGTTTCTGAGCATAACTTGTGGCAAAAGTGCAACTTTTGAAGAATGAACTGAAAACTCATATTTTGTTCTAAAACAGTGTTTGGATGTGATAACAAGCTGTTTTATCATGTTTGTAATGTTACACATGCATTTCCTAACAAGTAGTAAGTCTTGCATTAAGGCGTTCAAAACAGCGTTTGCTGGCGCTGTAAGCGCTCTAAACAGTGTTTCTGAGCATAACTTGGAGCAAAAGTGCAACTTTTGAAGAATGAACTGAAAACTCATATTTTGTTCTAAAACAGTGTTTGGATGTGATAACAAGCTGTTTTATCATGTTTGTAATGTTACACATCCATTTTCTAACAAGTAGTAAGTCTTGCATTAAGGCGTTCAAAACAGCGTTTGCTGGCGCTGTAAGCGCTCTAAACAGTGTTTCTGAGCATAACTTGGAGCAAAAGTGCAACTTTTGAAGAATGAACTGAAAACTCATATTTTGTTCTAAAACAGTGTTTGGATGTGATAACAAGCTGTTTTATCATGTTTGTAATGTTACACATGCATTTCCTAACAAGTAGGTAAGGCTTGCATTAAGGCGTTCAAAACAGCGTTTGCTGGCGTTGTAAGAGCTCTAAACAGTGTTTCTGAGCATAACTTGTGGCAAAAGTGCAACTTTTGAAGAATGAACTGAAAACTCATATTTTGTTCCAAAACAGTGTTTGGATGTGATAACAAGCTGTTTTATCATGTTTGTAATGTTACACATGCATTTCCTAACAAGTAGTAAGTCTTGCATTAAGGCGTTCAAAACAGCGTTTGCTGGCGCTGTAAGCGCTCTAAACAGTGTTTCTGAGCATAACTTGGAGCAAAAGTGCAACTTTTGAAGAATGAACTGAAAACTCATATTTTGTTCTAAAACAGTGTTTGGATGTGATAACAAGCTGTTTTATCATGTTTGTAATGTTACACATGCATTTCCTAACAAGTAGGTAAGGCTTGCATTAAGGCGTTCAAAACAGCGTTTGCTGGCGCTGTAAGCGCTCTAAACAGTGTTTCTGAGCATAACTTGGAGCAAAAGTGCAACTTTTGAAGAATGAACTGAAAACTCATATTTTGTTCTAAAACAGTGTTTGGATGTGATAACAAGCTGTTTTATCATGTTTGTAATGTTACACATGCATTTCCTAACAAGTAGGTAAGGCTTGCATTAAGGCGTTCAAAACAGCGTTTGCTGGCGTTGTAAGAGCTCTAAACAGTGTTTCTGAGCATAACTTGTGGCAAAAGTGCAACTTTTGAAGAATGAACTGAAAACTCATATTTTGTTCCAAAACAGTGTTTGGATGTGATAACAAGCTGTTTTATCATGTTTGTAATGTTACACATGCATTTCCTAACAAGTAGGTAAGTCTTGTATTAAGGCGTTCAAAACAGCGTTTGCTGGCGCTGTAAGCGCTCTAAACAGTGTTTCTGAGCATAACTTGGAGCAAAAGTGCAACTTTTGAAGAATGAACTGAAAACTCATATTTTGTTCTAAAACAGTGTTTGGATGTGATAACAAGCTGTTTTATCATGTTTGTAATGTTACACATGCATTTCCTAACAAGTAGGTAAGGCTTGCATTAAGGCGTTCAAAACAGCGTTTGCTGGCGCTGTAAGCGCTCTAAACAGTGTTTCTGAGCATAACTTGGAGCAAAAGTGCAACTTTTGAAGAATGAACTGAAAACTCATATTTTGTTCTAAAACAGTGTTTGGATGTGATAACAAGCTGTTTTATCATGTTTGTAATGTTACACATGCATTTCCTAACAAGTAGGTAAGGCTTGCATTAAGGCGTTCAAAACAGCGTTTGCTGGCGTTGTAAGAGCTCTAAACAGTGTTTCTGAGCATAACTTGTGGCAAAAGTGCAACTTTTGAAGAATGAACTGAAACTCATATTTTGTTCCAAAACAGTGTTTGGATGTGATAACAAGCTGTTTTATCATGTTTGTAATGTTACACATGCATTTCCAAACAAGTAGTAAGTCTTGTATTAAGGCGTTCAAAACAGCGTTTGCTGGCGCTGTAAGCGCTCTAAACAGTGTTTCTGAGCATAACGTGGAGCAAAAGTGCAACTTTTGAAGAATGAACTGAAAACTCATATTTTGTTCTAAAACAGTGTTTGGATGTGATAACAAGCTGTTTTATCATGTTTGTAATGTTACACATGCATTTCCTAACAAGTAGGTAAGTCTTGTCATTAAGGCGTTCAAAACAGCGTTTTGCTGGCGCTGTAAGCGCTCTAAACAGTGTTTCTGAGCATAACTTGGAGCAAAAGTGCAACTTTTGAAGAATGAACTGAAAACTCATATTTTGTTCTAAAACAGTGTTTGGATGTGATAACAAGCTGTTTTATCATGTTTGTAATGTTACACATGCATTTCCTAACAAGTAGGTAAGGCTTGCATTAAGGCGTTCAAAACAGCGTTTGCTGGCGTTGTAAGAGCTCTAAACAGTGTTTCTGAGCATAACTTGTGGCAAAAGTGCAACTTTTGAAGAATGAACTGAAAAC
Source organism: Brachyhypopomus gauderio (assembly GCF_052324685.1). NCBI lineage: Eukaryota > Metazoa > Chordata > Actinopteri > Gymnotiformes > Hypopomidae > Brachyhypopomus > Brachyhypopomus gauderio. The sequence goes on from NW_027507559.1 coordinate 20,933, forward strand.
TCATATTTTGTTCTAAAACAGTGTTTGGATGTGATAACAAGCTGTTTTATCATGTTTGTAATGTTACACATGCATTTCCTAACAAGTAGGTAAGGCTTGCATTAAGGCGTTCAAAACAGCGTTTGCTGGCGTTGTAAGAGCTCTAAACAGTGTTTCTGAGCATAACTTGGAGCAAAAGTGCAACTTTTGAAGAATGAACTGAAAACTCATATTTTGTTCTAAAACAGTGTTTGGATGTGATAACAAGCTGTTTTATCATGTTTGTAATGTTACACATGCATTTCCTAACAAGTAGGTAAGGCTTGCATTAAGGCGTTCAAAACAGCGTTTGCTGGCGTTGTAAGAGCTCTAAACAGTGTTTCTGAGCATAACTTGTGGCAAAAGTGCAACTTTTGAAGAATGAACTGAAAACTCATATTTTGTTCCAAAACAGTGTTTGGATGTGATAACAAGCTGTTTTATCATGTTTGTAATGTTACACATGCATTTCCTAACAAGTAGTAAGTCTTGCATTAAGGCGTTCAAAACAGCGTTTGCTGGCGCTGTAAGCGCTCTAAACAGTGTTTCTGAGCATAACTTGGAGCAAAAGTGCAACTTTTGAAGAATGAACTGAAAACTCATATTTTGTTCTAAAACAGTGTTTGGATGTGATAACAAGCTGTTTTATCATGTTTGTAATGTTACACATGCATTTCCTAACAAGTAGGTAAGGCTTGCATTAAGGCGTTCAAAACAGCGTTTGCTGGCGCTGTAAGCGCTCTAAACAGTGTTTCTGAGCATAACTTGGAGCAAAAGTGCAACTTTTGAAGAATGAACTGAAAACTCATATTTTGTTCTAAAACAGTGTTTGGATGTGATAACAAGCTGTTTTATCATGTTTGTAATGTTACACATGCATTTCCTAACAAGTAGGTAAGGCTTGCATTAAGGCGTTCAAAACAGCGTTTGCTGGCGTTGTAAGAGCTCTAAACAGTGTTTCTGAGCATAACTTGTGGCAAAAGTGCAACTTTTGAAGAATGAACTGAAAACTCATATTTTGTTCCAAAACAGTGTTTGGATGTGATAACAAGCTGTTTTATCATGTTTGTAATGTTACACATGCATTTCCTAACAAGTAGGTAAGTCTTGTATTAAGGCGTTCAAAACAGCGTTTGCTGGCGCTGTAAGCGCTCTAAACAGTGTTTCTGAGCATAACTTGGAGCAAAAGTGCAACTTTTGAAGAATGAACTGAAAACTCATATTTTGTTCTAAAACAGTGTTTGGATGTGATAACAAGCTGTTTTATCATGTTTGTAATGTTACACATGCATTTCCTAACAAGTAGGTAAGGCTTGCATTAAGGCGTTCAAAACAGCGTTTGCTGGCGCTGTAAGCGCTCTAAACAGTGTTTCTGAGCATAACTTGGAGCAAAAAGTGCAACTTTTGAAGAATGAACTGAAAACTCATATTTTGTTCTAAAACAGTGTTTGGATGTGATAACAAGCTGTTTTATCATGTTTGTAATGTTACACATGCATTTCCTAACAAGTAGGTAAGGCTTGCATTAAGGCGTTCAAAACAGCGTTTGCTGGCGTTGTAAGAGCTCTAAACAGTGTTTCTGAGCATAACTTGTGCAAAAGTGCAACTTTTGAAGAATGAACTGAAACTCATATTTTGTTCCAAAACAGTGTTTGGATGTGATAACAAGCTGTTTTATCATGTTTGTAATGTTACACATGCATTTCCAAACAAGTAGTAAGTCTTGTATTAAGGCGTTCAAAACAGCGTTTGCTGGCGCTGTAAGCGCTCTAAACAGTGTTTCTGAGCATAACGTGGAGCAAAAGTGCAACTTTTGAAGAATGAACTGAAAACTCATATTTTGTTCTAAAACAGTGTTTGGATGTGATAACAAGCTGTTTTATCATGTTTGTAATGTTACACATGCATTTCCTAACAAGTAGGTAAGTCTTGTATTAAGGCGTTCAAAACAGCGTTTGCTGGCGCTGTAAGCGCTCTAAACAGTGTTTCTGAGCATAACTTGGAGCAAAAGTGCAACTTTTGAAGAATGAACTGAAAACTCATATTTTGTTCTAAAACAGTGTTTGGATGTGATAACAAGCTGTTTTATCATGTTTGTAATGTTACACATGCATTTCCTAACAAGTAGGTAAGGCTTGCATTAAGGCGTTCAAAACAGCGTTTGCTGGCGTTGTAAGAGCTCTAAACAGTGTTTCTGAGCATAACTTGTGGCAAAAGTGCAACTTTTGAAGAATGAACTGAAAACTCATATTTTGTTCTAAAACAGTGTTTGGATGTGATAACAAGCTGTTTTATCATGTTTGTAATGTTACACATGCATTTCCTAACAAGTAGGTAAGGCTTGCATTAAGGCGTTCAAAACAGCGTTTGCTGGCGTTGTAAGAGCTCTAAACAGTGTTTCTGAGCATAACTTGGAGCAAAAGTGCAACTTTTGAAGAATGAACTGAAAACTCATATTTTGTTCTAAAACAGTGTTTGGATGTGATAACAAGCTGTTTTATCATGTTTGTAATGTTACACATGCATTTCCTAACAAGTAGGTAAGGCTTGCATTAAGGCGTTCAAAACAGCGTTTGCTGGCGTTGTAAGAGCTCTAAACAGTGTTTCTGAGCATAACTTGTGGCAAAAGTGCAACTTTTGAAGAATGAACTGAAAACTCATATTTTGTTCCAAAACAGTGTTTGGATGTGATAACAAGCTGTTTTATCATGTTTGTAATGTTACACATCCATTTTCTAACAAGTAGTAAGTCTTGCATTAAGGCGTTCAAAGCAGCGTTTGCTGGCGCTGTAAGCGCTCTAAACAGTGTTTCTGAGCATAACTTGGAGCAAAAGTGCAACTTTTGAAGAATGAACTGAAAACTCATATTTTGTTCTAAAACAGTGTTTGGATGTGATAACAAGCTGTTTTATCATGTTTGTAATGTTACACATGCATTTCCTAACAAGTAGGTAAGGCTTGCATTAAGGCGTTCAAAACAGCGTTTGCTGGCGCTGTAAGCGCTCTAAACAGTGTTTCTGAGCATAACTTGGAGCAAAAGTGCAACTTTTGAAGAATGAACTGAAAACTCATATTTTGTTCTAAAACAGTGTTTGGATGTGATAACAAGCTGTTTTATCATGTTTGTAATGTTACACATGCATTTCCTAACAAGTAGGTAAGGCTTGCATTAAGGCGTTCAAAACAGCGTTTGCTGGCGTTGTAAGAGCTCTAAACAGTGTTTCTGAGCATAACTTGTGGCAAAAGTGCAACTTTTGAAGAATGAACTGAAAACTCATATTTTGTTCCAAAACAGTGTTTGGATGTGATAACAAGCTGTTTTATCATGTTTGTATGTTACACATGCATTTCCAAACAAGTAGTAAGTCTTGTATTAAGGCGTTCAAAACAGCGTTTGCTGGCGCTGTAAGCGCTCTAAACAGTGTTTCTGAGCATAACGTGGAGCAAAAGTGCAACTTTTGAAGAATGAACTGAAAACTCATATTTTGTTCTAAAACAGTGTTTGGATGTGATAACAAGCTGTTTTATCATGTTTGTAATGTTACACATGCATTTCCTAACAAGTAGGTAAGTCTTGTATTAAGGCGTTCAAAACAGCGTTTGCTGGCGCTGTAAGCGCTCTAAACAGTGTTTCTGAGCATAACTTGGAGCAAAAGTGCAACTTTTGAAGAATGAACTGAAAACTCATATTTTGTTCTAAAACAGTGTTTGGATGTGATAACAAGCTGTTTTATCATGTTTGTAATGTTACACATGCATTTCCTAACAAGTAGGTAAGGCTTGCATTAAGGCGTTCAAAACAGCGTTTGCTGGCGTTGTAAGAGCTCTAAACAGTGTTTCTGAGCATAACTTGTGGCAAAAGTGCAACTTTTGAAGAATGAACTGAAAACTCATATTTTGTTCTAAAACAGTGTTTGGATGTGATAACAAGCTGTTTTATCATGTTTGTAATGTTACACATGCATTTCCTAACAAGTAGGTAAGGCTTGCATTAAGGCGTTCAAAACAGCGTTTGCTGGCGTTGTAAGAGCTCTAAACAGTGTTTCTGAGCATAACTTGGAGCAAAAGTGCAACTTTTGAAGAATGAACTGAAAACTCATATTTTGTTCTAAAACAGTGTTTGGATGTGATAACAAGCTGTTTTATCATGTTTGTAATGTTACACATGCATTTCCTAACAAGTAGGTAAGGCTTGCATTAAGGCGTTCAAAACAGCGTTTGCTGGCGTTGTAAGAGCTCTAAACAGTGTTTCTGAGCATAACTTGTGGCAAAAGTGCAACTTTTGAAGAATGAACTGAAAACTCATATTTTGTTCCAAAACAGTGTTTGGATGTGATAACAAGCTGTTTTATCATGTTTGTAATGTTACACATCCATTTTCTAACAAGTAGTAAGTCTTGCATTAAGGCGTTCAAAACAGCGTTTGCTGGCGCTGTAAGCGCTCTAAACAGTGTTTCTGAGCATAACTTGGAGCAAAAGTGCAACTTTTGAAGAATGAACTGAAAACTCATATTTTGTTCTAAAACAGTGTTTGGATGTGATAACAAGCTGTTTTATCATGTTTGTAATGTTACACATGCATTTCCTAACAAGTAGGTAAGGCTTGCATTAAGGCGTTCAAAACAGCGTTTGCTGGCGTTGTAAGAGCTCTAAACAGTGTTTCTGAGCATAACTTGTGGCAAAAGTGCAACTTTTGAAGAATGAACTGAAAACTCATATTTTGTTCCAAAACAGTGTTTGGATGTGATAACAAGCTGTTTTATCATGTTTGTAATGTTACACATGCATTTCCAAACAAGTAGTAAGTCTTGTATTAAGGCGTTCAAAACAGCGTTTGCTGGCGCTGTAAGCGCTCTAAACAGTGTTTCTGAGCATAACTTGTGGCAAAAGTGCAACTTTTGAAGAATGAACTGAAAACTCATATTTTGTTCTAAAACAGTGTTTGGATGTGATAACAAGCTGTTTTATCATGTTTGTAATGTTACACATGCATTTCCTAACAAGTAGTAAGTCTTGCATTAAGGCGTTCAAAACAGCGTTTGCTGGCGCTGTAAGCGCTCTAAACAGTGTTTCTGAGCATAACTTGGAGCAAAAGTGCAACTTTTGAAGAATGAACTGAAAACTCATATTTTGTTCTAAAACAGTGTTTGGATGTGATAACAAGCTGTTTTATCATGTTTGTAATGTTACACATCCATTTCTAACAAGTAGTAAGTCTTGCATTAAGGCGTTCAAAACAGCGTTTGCTGGCGCTGTAAGCGCTCTAAACAGTGTTTCTGAGCATAACTTGGAGCAAAAGTGCAACTTTTGAAGAATGAACTGAAAACTCATATTTTGTTCTAAAACAGTGTTTGGATGTGATAACAAGCTGTTTTATCATGTTTGTAATGTTACACATGCATTTCCTAACAAGTAGGTAAGGCTTGCATTAAGGCGTTCAAAACAGCGTTTGCTGGCGTTGTAAGAGCTCTAAACAGTGTTTCTGAGCATAACTTGTGGCAAAAGTGCAACTTTTGAAGAATGAACTGAAAACTCATATTTTGTTCCAAAACAGTGTTTGGATGTGATAACAAGCTGTTTTATCATGTTTGTAATGTTACACATGCATTTCCTAACAAGTAGTAAGTCTTGCATTAAGGCGTTCAAAACAGCGTTTGCTGGCGCTGTAAGCGCTCTAAACAGTGTTTCTGAGCATAACTTGGAGCAAAAGTGCAACTTTTGAAGAATGAACTGAAAACTCATATTTTGTTCTAAAACAGTGTTTGGATGTGATAACAAGCTGTTTTATCATGTTTGTAATGTTACACATGCATTTCCTAACAAGTAGGTAAGGCTTGCATTAAGGCGTTCAAAACAGCGTTTGCTGGCGCTGTAAGCGCTCTAAACAGTGTTTCTGAGCATAACTTGTGGCAAAAGTGCAACTTTTGAAGAATGAACTGAAAACTCATATTTTGTTCTAAAACAGTGTTTGGATGTGATAACAAGCTGTTTTATCATGTTTGTAATGTTACACATGCATTTCCTAACAAGTAGTAAGTCTTGCATTAAGGCGTTCAAAACAGCGTTTGCTGGCGCTGTAAGCGCTCTAAACAGTGTTTCTGAGCATAACTTGGAGCAAAAGTGCAACTTTTGAAGAATGAACTGAAAACTCATATTTTGTTCTAAAACAGTGTTTGGATGTGATAACAAGCTGTTTATCATGTTTGTAATGTTACACATCCATTTTCTAACAAGTAGTAAGTCTTGCATTAAGGCGTTCAAAACAGCGTTTGCTGGCGCTGTAAGCGCTCTAAACAGTGTTTCTGAGCATAACTTGGAGCAAAAGTGCAACTTTTGAAGAATGAACTGAAAACTCATATTTTGTTCTAAAACAGTGTTTGGATGTGATAACAAGCTGTTTTATCATGTTTGTAATGTTACACATGCATTTCCTAACAAGTAGGTAAGGCTTGCATTAAGGCGTTCAAAACAGCGTTTGCTGGCGTTGTAAGAGCTCTAAACAGTGTTTCTGAGCATAACTTGTGGCAAAAGTGCAACTTTTGAAGAATGAACTGAAAACTCATATTTTGTTCCAAAACAGTGTTTGGATGTGATAACAAGCTGTTTTATCATGTTTGTAATGTTACACATGCATTTCCTAACAAGTAGTAAGTCTTGCATTAAGGCGTTCAAAACAGCGTTTGCTGGCGCTGTAAGCGCTCTAAACAGTGTTTCTGAGCATAACTTGGAGCAAAAGTGCAACTTTTGAAGAATGAACTGAAAACTCATATTTTGTTCTAAAACAGTGTTTGGATGTGATAACAAGCTGTTTTATCATGTTTGTAATGTTACACATGCATTTCCTAACAAGTAGGTAAGGCTTGCATTAAGGCGTTCAAAACAGCGTTTGCTGGCGCTGTAAGCGCTCTAAACAGTGTTTCTGAGCATAACTTGGAGCAAAAGTGCAACTTTTGAAGAATGAACTGAAAACTCATATTTTGTTCTAAAACAGTGTTTGGATGTGATAACAAGCTGTTTTATCATGTTTGTAATGTTACACATGCATTTCCTAACAAGTAGGTAAGGCTTGCATTAAGGCGTTCAAAACAGCGTTTGCTGGCGTTGTAAGAGCTCTAAACAGTGTTTTCTGAGCATAACTTGTGGCAAAAGTGCAACTTTTGAAGAATGAACTGAAAACTCATATTTTGTTCCAAAACAGTGTTTGGATGTGATAACAAGCTGTTTTATCATGTTTGTAATGTTACACATGCATTTCCTAACAAGTAGGTAAGTCTTGTATTAAGGCGTTCAAAACAGCGTTTGCTGGCGCTGTAAGCGCTCTAAACAGTGTTTCTGAGCATAACTTGGAGCAAAAGTGCAACTTTTGAAGAATGAACTGAAAACTCATATTTTGTTCTAAAACAGTGTTTGGATGTGATAACAAGCTGTTTTATCATGTTTGTAATGTTACACATGCATTTCCTAACAAGTAGGTAAGGCTTGCATTAAGGCGTTCAAAACAGCGTTTGCTGGCGCTGTAAGCGCTCTAAACAGTGTTTCTGAGCATAACTTGGAGCAAAAGTGCAACTTTTGAAGAATGAACTGAAAACTCATATTTTGTTCTAAAACAGTGTTTGGATGTGATAACAAGCTGTTTTATCATGTTTGTAATGTTACACATGCATTTCCTAACAAGTAGGTAAGGCTTGCATTAAGGCGTTCAAAACAGCGTTTGCTGGCGTTTGTAAGAGCTCTAAACAGTGTTTCTGAGCATAACTTGTGGCAAAGAGTGCAACTTTTGAAGAATGAACTGAAAACTCATATTTTGTTCCAAAACAGTGTTTGGATGTGATAACAAGCTGTTTTATCATGTTTGTAATGTTACACATGCATTTCCAAACAAGTAGTAAGTCTTGTATTAAGGCGTTCAAAACAGCGTTTGCTGGCGCTGTAAGCGCTCTAAACAGTGTTTCTGAGCATAACGTGGAGCAAAAGTGCAACTTTTGAAGAATGAACTGAAAACTCATATTTTGTTCTAAAACAGTGTTTGGATGTGATAACAAGCTGTTTTATCATGTTTGTAATGTTACACATGCATTTCCTAACAAGTAGGTAAGTCTTGTATTAAGGCGTTCAAAACAGCGTTTGCTGGCGCTGTAAGCGCTCTAAACAGTGTTTCTGAGCATAACTTGGAGCAAAAGTGCAACTTTTGAAGAATGAACTGAAAACTCATATTTTGTTCTAAAACAGTGTTTGGATGTGATAACAAGCTGTTTTATCATGTTTGTAATGTTACACATGCATTTCCTAACAAGTAGGTAAGGCTTGCATTAAGGCGTTCAAAACAGCGTTTGCTGGCGTTGTAAGAGCTCTAAACAGTGTTTCTGAGCATAACTTGTGGCAAAAGTGCAACTTTTGAAGAATGAACTGAAAACTCATATTTTGTTCTAAAACAGTGTTTGGATGTGATAACAAGCTGTTTTATCATGTTTGTAATGTTACACATGCATTTCCTAACAAGTAGGTAAGGCTTGCATTAAGGCGTTCAAAACAGCGTTTGCTGGCGTTGTAAGAGCTCTAAACAGTGTTTCTGAGCATAACTTGGAGCAAAAGTGCAACTTTTGAAGAATGAACTGAAAACTCATATTTTGTTCTAAAACAGTGTTTGGATGTGATAACAAGCTGTTTTATCATGTTTGTAATGTTACACATGCATTTCCTAACAAGTAGGTAAGGCTTGCATTAAGGCGTTCAAAACAGCGTTTGCTGGCGTTGTAGAGCTCTAAACAGTGTTTCTGAGCATAACTTGTGGCAAAAGTGCAACTTTTGAAGAATGAACTGAAAACTCATATTTTGTTCCAAAACAGTGTTTGGATGTGATAACAAGCTGTTTTATCATGTTTGTAATGTTACACATGCATTTCCTAACAAGTAGGTAAGTCTTGTATTAAGGCGTTCAAAACAGCGTTTGCTGGCGCTGTAAGCGCTCTAAACAGTGTTTCTGAGCATAACTTGGAGCAAAAGTGCAACTTTTGAAGAATGAACTGAAAACTCATATTTTGTTCTAAAACAGTGTTTGGATGTGATAACAAGCTGTTTTATCATGTTTGTAATGTTACACATGCATTTCCTAACAAGTAGGTAAGGCTTGCATTAAGGCGTTCAAAACAGCGTTTGCTGGCGCTGTAAGCGCTCTAAACAGTGTTTCTGAGCATAACTTGGAGCAAAAGTGCAACTTTTGAAGAATGAACTGAAAACTCATATTTTGTTCTAAAACAGTGTTTGGATGTGATAACAAGCTGTTTTATCATGTTTGTAATGTTACACATGCATTTCCTAACAAGTAGGTAAGGCTTGCATTAAGGCGTTCAAAACAGCGTTTGCTGGCGTTGTAAGAGCTCTAAACAGTGTTTCTGAGCATAACTTGTGGCAAAAGTGCAACTTTTGAAGAATGAACTGAAAACTCATATTTTGTTCCAAAACAGTGTTTGGATGTGATAACAAGCTGTTTTATCATGTTTGTAATGTTACACATGCATTTCCAAACAAGTAGTAAGTCTTGTATTAAGGCGTTCAAAACAGCGTTTGCTGGCGCTGTAAGCGCTCTAAACAGTGTTTCTGAGCATAACGTGGAGCAAAAGTGCAACTTTTGAAGAATGAACTGAAAACTCATATTTTGTTCTAAAACAGTGTTTGGATGTGATAACAAGCTGTTTTATCATGTTTGTAATGTTACACATGCATTTCCTAACAAGTAGGTAAGTCTTGTATTAAGGCGTTCAAAACAGCGTTTGCTGGCGCTGTAAGCGCTCTAAACAGTGTTTCTGAGCATAACTTGGAGCAAAAGTGCAACTTTTGAAGAATGAACTGAAAACTCATATTTTGTTCTAAAACAGTGTTTGGATGTGATAACAAGCTGTTTTATCATGTTTGTAATGTTACACATGCATTTCCTAACAAGTAGGTAAGGCTTGCATTAAGGCGTTCAAAACAGCGTTTGCTGGCGTTGTAAGAGCTCTAAACAGTGTTTCTGAGCATAACTTGTGGCAAAAGTGCAACTTTTGAAGAATGAACTGAAAACTCATATTTTGTTCTAAAACAGTGTTTGGATGTGATAACAAGCTGTTTTATCATGTTTGTAATGTTACACATGCATTTCCTAACAAGTAGGTAAGGCTTGCATTAAGGCGTTCAAAACAGCGTTTGCTGGCGTTGTAAGAGCTCTAAACAGTGTTTCTGAGCATAACTTGGAGCAAAAGTGCAACTTTTGAAGAATGAACTGAAAACTCATATTTTGTTCTAAAACAGTGTTTGGATGTGATAACAAGCTGTTTTATCATGTTTGTAATGTTACACATGCATTTCCTAACAAGTAGGTAAGGCTTGCATTAAGGCGTTCAAAACAGCGTTTGCTGGCGTTGTAAGAGCTCTAAACAGTGTTTCTGAGCATAACTTGTGGCAAAAGTGCAACTTTTGAAGAATGAACTGAAAACTCATATTTTGTTCCAAAACAGTGTTTGGATGTGATAACAAGCTGTTTTATCATGTTTGTAATGTTACACATCCATTTCTAACAAGTAGTAAGTCTTGCATTAAGGCGTTCAAAACAGCGTTTGCTGGCGCTGTAAGCGCTCTAAACAGTGTTTCTGAGCATAACTTGGAGCAAAAGTGCAACTTTTGAAGAATGAACTGAAAACTCATATTTTGTTCTAAAACAGTGTTTGGATGTGATAACAAGCTGTTTTATCATGTTTGTAATGTTACACATGCATTTCCTAACAAGTAGGTAAGGCTTGCATTAAGGCGTTCAAAACAGCGTTTGCTGGCGTTGTAAGAGCTCTAAACAGTGTTTCTGAGCATAACTTGTGGCAAAAGTGCAACTTTTGAAGAATGAACTGAAAACTCATATTTTGTTCCAAAACAGTGTTTGGATGTGATAACAAGCTGTTTTATCATGTTTGTAATGTTACACATGCATTTCCAAACAAGTAGTAAGTCTTGTATTAAGGCGTTCAAAACAGCGTTTGCTGGCGCTGTAAGCGCTCTAAACAGTGTTTCTGAGCATAACTTGGAGCAAAAGTGCAACTTTTGAAGAATGAACTGAAAACTCATATTTTGTTCTAAAACAGTGTTTGGATGTGATAACAAGCTGTTTTATCATGTTTGTAATGTTACACATGCATTTCCTAACAAGTAGGTAAGTCTTGTATTAAGGCGTTCAAAACAGCGTTTGCTGGCGCTGTAAGCGCTCTAAACAGTGTTTCTGAGCATAACTTGGAGCAAAAGTGCAACTTTTGAAGAATGAACTGAAAAACTCATATTTTGTTCTAAAACAGTGTTTGGATGTGATAACAAGCTGTTTTATCATGTTTGTAATGTTACACATGCATTTCCTAACAAGTAGGTAAGGCTTGCATTAAGGCGTTCAAAACAGCGTTTGCTGGCGTTGTAAGAGCTCTAAACAGTGTTTCTGAGCATAACTTGTGGCAAAAGTGCAACTTTTGAAGAATGAACTGAAAACTCATATTTTGTTCTAAAACAGTGTTTGGATGTGATAACAAGCTGTTTTATCATGTTTGTAATGTTACACATGCATTTCCTAACAAGTAGGTAAGGCTTGCATTAAGGCGTTCAAAACAGCGTTTGCTGGCGTTGTAAGAGCTCTAAACAGTGTTTCTGAGCATAACTTGGAGCAAAAGTGCAACTTTTGAAGAATGAACTGAAAACTCATATTTTGTTCTAAAACAGTGTTTGGATGTGATAACAAGCTGTTTTATCATGTTTGTAATGTTACACATGCATTTCCTAACAAGTAGGTAAGGCTTGCATTAAGGCGTTCAAAACAGCGTTTGCTGGCGTTGTAAGAGCTCTAAACAGTGTTTCTGAGCATAACTTGTGGCAAAAGTGCAACTTTTGAAGAATGAACTGAAAACTCATATTTTGTTCCAAAACAGTGTTTGGATGTGATAACAAGCTGTTTTATCATGTTTGTAATGTTACACATCCATTTTCTAACAAGTAGTAAGTCCTTGCATTAAGGCGTTCAAAACAGCGTTT
>NW_027507560.1:0-32979 GCF_052324685.1 Brachyhypopomus gauderio
CATCCATGTGTCTCATCCTAGTGTGTGTGGCGGGCTCAGAGTATGCCTAAGGTGGGGTAACTATTTTAAAACATTTTACTAATTTCTGGATGTATTAAATCATCCATGTGTCTCATCCTAGTGTGTGTGGCGGGCTCAGAGTATGCCTAAGGTGGGGTAACTATTTTAAAACATTTTACTAATTTCTGGATGTATTAAATCATCCATGTGTCTCATCCTACTGTGTGTGGCGGGCTCAGAGTATGCCTAAAGTGGGGTAACTATTTTAAACATTTTACTAATTTATGGAGGAAAAAAAAGACCCAGCATTTTGCATTCAAATGTGCAGGGCGCACCGGCGTTTAAAGTCCAAAAGATGGCAGCATTACTCCACCGTAGTAATTATTTTCCTCCTTAAAGCTGTATACCATATGTTTCTGGAGGAATTAAATTCAGGCCTATAAGCCTACTGTGTGTGGCCGGCTCTTAGTGCACATTCTTAGGCTATGTATTTAATACAGAATAATGATTCTTCTGGATGTATTAAATCATCCAGGGCTCTCATCCTACTGTGTGTGGCCGGCTCTTAGTGCACCTTTTTAGGCAATGTATTTTATACAGAATGATGATTTTCTGGATGTATTAAATCATCCAGGGCTCTCATCCTACTGTGTGTGGCCGGCTCTTAGTGCACCTTTTTAGGCAATGTATTTTATACAGAATGATGATTTTCTGGATGTATTAAATCATCCAGGGCTCTCATCCTACTGTGTGTGGCCGGCTCTTAGTGCACCTTTTTAGGCAATGTATTTTATACAGAATGATGATTTTCTGGATGTATTAAATCATCCAGGGCTCTCATCCTACTGTGTGTGGCCGGCTCTTAGTGCACCTTTTTAGGCAATGTATTTTATACAGAATGATGATTTTCTGGATGTATTAAATCATCCAGGGCTCTCATCCTACTGTGTGTGGCCGGCTCTTAGTGCACCTTTTTAGGCAATGTATTTTATACAGAATGATGATTTTCTGGATGTATTAAATCATCCAGGGCTCTCATCCTACTGTGTGTGGCCGGCTCTTAGTGCACCTTTTTAGGCAATGTATTTTATACAGAATGATGATTTTCTGGATGTATTAAATCATCCAGGGCTCTCATCCTACTGTGTGTGGCCGGCTCTTAGTGCACCTTTTTAGGCAATGTATTTTATACAGAATGATGATTTTCTGGATGTATTAAATCATCCAGGGCTCTCATCCTACTGTGTGTGGCCGGCTCTTAGTGCACCTTTTTAGGCAATGTATTTTATACAGAATGATGATTTTCTGGATGTATTAAATCATCCAGGGCTCTCATCCTACTGTGTGTGGCCGGCTCTTAGTGCACCTTTTTAGGCAATGTATTTTATACAGAATGATGATTTTCTGGATGTATTAAATCATCCAGGGCTCTCATCCTACTGTGTGTGGCCGGCTCTTAGTGCACCTTTTTAGGCAATGTATTTTATACAGAATGATGATTTTCTGGATGTATTAAATCATCCAGGGCTCTCATCCTACTGTGTGTGGCCGGCTCTTAGTGCACCTTTTTAGGCAATGTATTTTATACAGAATGATGATTTTCTGGATGTATTAAATCATCCAGGGCTCTCATCCTACTGTGTGTGGCCGGCTCTTAGTGCACCTTTTTAGGCAATGTATTTTATACAGAATGATGATTTTCTGGATGTATTAAATCATCCAGGGCTCTCATCCTACTGTGTGTGGCCGGCTCTTAGTGCACCTTTTTAGGCAATGTATTTTATACAGAATGATGATTTTCTGGATGTATTAAATCATCCAGGGCTCTCATCCTACTGTGTGTGGCCGGCTCTTAGTGCACCTTTTTAGGCAATGTTATTTTATACAGAATGATGATTTTCAGGATGTATTAAATCATCCAGGGCTCTCATCCTACTGTGTGTGGCCGGCTCTTAGTGCACCTTTTAGGCAATGTATTTTTATACAGAATGATGATTTTCTGGATGTTTTAAATAGACACAGAGACGAATAACTCTTTCAACCTTTTATTGGTTCATCCAATGCCTGCATTCTGAGTTCTCTTACCCTGAATGCATCACTCAGGGTAGGTATAGATGCATAGAACCGATCTGCAGTCTCCATGGTATGGCACATGCTTTTACAAACTAACATGCGGTTCTCAGTGCTTGAGATGTCTGACTTGGTTACTGACTGATGTTCGGATTATGGTAAACCCGATAGGTCCATCCATGCCTGCATGTTTCCATGCCCTTTGAAAGAGGTGGGTAATTTTTGGTCATTTTTTTCCCTTGACTCTGAAAGACATACAAGCACTTTTTGTCTCCATAGCAGTAAGAGATGTCAGCCATGGCTCTTAACCATGTAGCCTCTTCAGGCATCAGGGCGAGGTATGCCGAGCCGTATCTCCTGTCCGTTTTGTGTCGATCAACCTGGGGAAATATGGATGTTACAAAAGACCCATGCCTCTCATGTTACTGTGTGTGGCGGGGGTAAGGTGGACTTATGTGGGCTTACCCAGACGACTGTACGGCCTTTGTCATCTTGGTCTGCGTTGTCTACTTGGTCCTTGGTCATATTGTAAAGAACCACAGGTCTATGGCCTGTTACCATCCCGAGATACCCTGTCAGATACCCTTGTAAGAGGCAATATGTGTCGTCTCTGGCCTCCTCCCTCATCTGGTCTGGAAGATAAAACCACCATGTTTAAAACATGTATGCCTATAAATGTGCACCTGTTGCGGGCTTGATATGTCTGTATTATGGCACTCACCTATGAGCCTGGGTATTTCCACTACTGCTATCTTCATAAATCTCTCAAAATCCTGGGTGGATTTTAGTTGTTCTGTAAGTGGATAAGTCAAAGGTTATACCATATGCATATGGATGTAATTTCTCCAGAATGTGCATGTGGATGTCAACATACTTGATTTAAGTCTTCTCACTGCCTGCCGGTGGCATCTCATATGTCTAGTGTGATCCTTCAGTAGCTTTTTGATTTGAAGGAGTATCTGTTTGATCTGGTGTGTTTGAAGGCCCAGTGTGTCCAGGTGGAAGGCTCGTGCGTGCTTTATAAAAGACATAGCGTTTATAAGCATGATATGTACCGTAGGGTGGCTATACTTGCTTTGGATCAGAGCAGACGGCCACTGTCTTAGTCTCTCCAGGTTGTGGATGAATTTAAGGCTATGGAAGTCGTGCTTGCTTGTGTCTTCGGCCATGTGGAGAATGAATTTTAGGGCGTGCGTCCTTCTTTGTTGGCCGTTTTCTGAGTCTTTCACTGTGGGATTAGAGCGTACGTGAAAGGCCTGGTAGTCGTCTAGGGCCACTTCCACCCTGGTTCCTTCCAAAGCTTCGGGTAAGATCAAATGCCTCCCCTTCCTAAGTGTGTTGCCTTCGGCCTCAGAATCGCTTGAGCTTGATGGTGAACCCACCGCCTCGTACTCAGAATGGCTGGATGCCGGTTCTTCCACGGCATGGCCATCACAGTTTGACCCTTCAGACGTGTCCGGCTCTGGGTTAAATGTAGTTTGGCTGTCACCAGTTTCCTCGGGTGTCTCACAGGCTACACTGTCTTTTGAACTCTGGGTCTTACGGTATTTCTCTAACAATTTGCCCATAAAAAGTCGCTTCGCCTGGGCTACCATTTTCATTTTTTGGGTACCGTGTACATTATGGGTAGAGCTTAAGTGCATGTCCAACCTCACCAAAGACTTCTTGTCACAGATTTCACAATCTAGCCGTACTGAACAACGATTGCTAGCCAGCCTAGCTATCAAACCGGTCTCCTTGTCATCGATTTCATGAACCGTTTTTAAGTGTTTTTTCAGCCTAGTGCACTTAACTTTACACATTGGACATTTCTGCCAAAGATAGTGAAAAAAAGAGACAAAATTAGTTATAATTTATATGATTAATTTAGTTTTAAAATGCCCGAAATGCGGTACTTACCGTCTGTCTGCCTGCCATCTTCAAGCCGCTGTGATGCTAATTAAGCTTCCTTAATAGAACACACCTGGTCCCTAATCAAGAGGGCGGGAAAGGCACATTCCACATTGCGCATTGCGTGTTCCGTATTGCCTTTTTAAATTAAATATACCAGAGGCATAGACACTTAGAAAAAAATAGAGGCCTTTTTAAATTAAATATACCAGAGGCATAGACACTTAGAAAAAAATAGAGGCCGTTTTAAATAAAATATACCAGAGGCATAGACACTTAGAAAAAAAATAGAGGCCTTTTTAAATTAAATATACCAGAGGCATAGACACTTAGAATAAAAAAGAGGCCTTTTTAAATTAAATATACCAGAGGCATAGACACTTAGAATAAAATAGAGGCCTTTTTAAATTAAATATACCAGAGGCATAGACACTTAGAATAAAATAGAGGCCTTTTTAAATTAAATATACCAGAGGCATAGACACTTAGAATAAAAAAGAGGCCTTTTTAAATTAAATATACCAGAGGCATAGACACTTAGAATAAAATAGAGGCCTTTTTAAATTAAATATACCAGAGGCATAGACACTTAGAATAAAAAAGAGGCCTTTTTAAATTAAATATACCAGAGGCATAGACACTTAGAATAAAAAAGAGGCCTTTTTAAATTAAATATACCAGAGGCATAGACACTTAGAATAAAATAGAGGCCTTTTTAAATTAAATATACCAGTAGAAAAGACACTTTGAGTAAAAAAGGCCATTTTAAATAAAATATACCATGGCCAAATGAACTTAGAATAAAAGAGGAGAGTTTAGTTTAAATTATACCATGGTTAAATGCTGTTAGAAAAAAAGTGCACAGTTTAATCTTATTTGGAAGGCGCATTGACTCTTAAAGTCCACAAGATGTCACCGGTACTCCATCGTTTTTTTTCTGTTATACCATATGTACGTGCCACTGGGTGGACCCTCCAGACACCTCAGCCTAGTTGAAGTGTCCGATGAAGGTGCACTCATCTGGGCATGAGGTAAAGTTATTATACCAACATCATGTGGAGGTTTTCAAGTCAGAAATTGCACAAAGTCCCTAAATATACCAGAAGCATGGAGTTTTATGAGTGAATTAGTCTATGTCCCTTACTTTGTTAGACCATACACAAGATATTTTCTTCAGGAAATGCACAGAGTCCAATGCTATAACATTGCCAGGTGGTGGCTTTAAGGGAAAAAAGCATAAAAGTGTCCGAAAAACATGCTCTTTAGCTCGGGTACATCCCCAGGATCAAGAAAAATTGTCAGTTTTTTTTTCTATCTTGCTTAGAAATAGGTGTAAATTGACTCTGAAGTGTCATATCAGGCAATGCACAGAGTCCTTAAATATACCAGTAGCATGAGGTTTTTGTTGGAAATTAGTCTATTTCCCTTCCTGAGTTATACCTTATACAAGTAGTAATCTTCAGGCAATGCACAGAGTCCTTAAATTTACCAGTAGCATGAGGTTTTTGTTGGAAATTAGTCTATTTCCCTTCCTGAGTTAGACCATATACAAGTAGTAATCTTCAGGCAATGCACAGAGTCCTTAAATTTACCAGTAGCATGAGGTTTTTGTTGGAAATTAGTCTATTTCCCTTCCTGAGTTAGACCATATACAAGTAGTAATCTTCAGGCAATGCACAGAGTCCTTAAATTTACCAGTAGCATGAGGTTTTTGTTGGAAATTAGTCTATTTCCCTTCCTGAGTTAGACCATATACAAGTAGTAATCTTCAGGCAATGCACAGAGTCCTTAAATATACCAGCAGCAGGTGGTGGCTTTTAGTGAAAAAAGCATAAAAGTGTCCAAAAAACATGCTCTTTAGCTCAGGTACATCCCCAGGATCAAGAAAAATTGTCAGTTTTTTTCTCTATCTTGCTTAGAAATAGGTGTAAATCCAGTCTGAAGTGTCTGATCAGAAAATGCACTAAGTCCATTTTTTCTGTTATACCATACGCATTTGCCACTGGGTGGCTCCTCCAGACACATCTGTCCACTTGGAGTGTCCAATGAAGGTGCACTCATCTGGGCATGAGGTAAAGTTATTAAGCTTCCTTAATAGAACACACCTGGTCCCTAATCAAGAGGGCGGGAAAGGCACATTCCACATTGCGCATTGCGTGTTCCGTATTGCAGCCATCCCTAAGCAGTAGGTCGCGCTGGGATTGCTCATTGCGTATTGCGTGTTCCGTATTGCAGCCATCCCTAAGCAGTAGGTCGCGCTGGGATTGCTCATTGCGTATTGCGCATTGCGTGTTCCGTATTGCAGCCATCCCTAAGCAGTAGGTCGCGCTGGGATTGCACATTGCGTATTGCGTGTTCCGTATTCCGACCATCCCTATTTAAGGGTTAGGCGCTGTTAAGATTTTTCAAAGTCCAAGAATATACCAGCAGCATAGACACTTAGAATAAAAAAGAGGCCGTTTTAAATAAAATATACCAGTAGCATAGACACTTAGAATAAAATAGAGGCCTTTTTAAATTAAATATACCAGAGGCATAGACACTTAGAATAAAATAGAGGCCTTTTTAAATTAAATATACCAGAGGCATAGACACTTAGACTAAAATAGAGGCCGTTTTAAATAAAATATACCAGTAGCATAGACACTTAGACTAAAATAGAGACCTTTTTAAATTAAATATACCAGAGGCATAGACACTTAGAATAAAATAGAGGCCTTTTTAAATTAAATATACCAGAGGCATAGACACTTAGAATAAAATAGAGGCCTTTTTAAATTAAATATACCAGAGGCATAGACACTTAGAATAAAATAGAGGCCTTTTTAAATTAAATATACCAGAGGCATAGACACTTAGAATAAAATAGAGGCCTTTTTAAATTAAATATACCAGAGGCATAGACACTTAGAATAAAAAAGAGGCCTTTTTAAATTAAATATACCAGAGGCATAGACACTTAGAATAAAATAGAGGCCTTTTTAAATTAAATATACCAGAGGCATAGACACTTAGAATAAAAAAGAGGCCTTTTTAAATTAAATATACCAGAGGCATAGACACTTAGAATAAAAAAGAGGCCTTTTTAAATTAAATATACCAGAGGCATAGACACTTAGAATAAAATAGAGGCCTTTTTAAATTAAATATACCAGTAGAAAAGACACTTTGAGTAAAAAAGGCCATTTTAAATAAAATATACCATGGCCAAATGAACTTAGAATAAAAGAGGAGAGTTTAGTTTAAATTATACCATGGTTAAATGCTGTTAGAAAAAAAGTGCACAGTTTAATCTTATTTGGAAGGCGCATTGACTCTTAAAGTCCACAAGATGTCACCGGTACTCCATCGTTTTTTTTCTGTTATACCATATGTACGTGCCACTGGGTGGACCCTCCAGACACCTCAGCCTAGTTGAAGTGTCCGATGAAGGTGCACTCATCTGGGCATGAGGTAAAGTTATTATACCAACATCATGTGGAGGTTTTCAAGTCAGAAATTGCACAAAGTCCCTAAATATACCAGAAGCATGGAGTTTTATGAGTGAATTAGTCTATGTCCCTTACTTTGTTAGACCATACACAAGATATTTTCTTCAGGAAATGCACAGAGTCCAATGCTATAACATTGCCAGGTGGTGGCTTTAAGGGAAAAAAGCATAAAAGTGTCCGAAAAACATGCTCTTTAGCTCGGGTACATCCCCAGGATCAAGAAAAATTGTCAGTTTTTTTTTCTATCTTGCTTAGAAATAGGTGTAAATTGACTCTGAAGTGTCATATCAGGCAATGCACAGAGTCCTTAAATATACCAGTAGCATGAGGTTTTTGTTGGAAATTAGTCTATTTCCCTTCCTGAGTTATACCTTATACAAGTAGTAATCTTCAGGCAATGCACAGAGTCCTTAAATTTACCAGTAGCATGAGGTTTTTGTTGGAAATTAGTCTATTTCCCTTCCTGAGTTAGACCATATACAAGTAGTAATCTTCAGGCAATGCACAGAGTCCTTAAATTTACCAGTAGCATGAGGTTTTTGTTGGAAATTAGTCTATTTCCCTTCCTGAGTTAGACCATATACAAGTAGTAATCTTCAGGCAATGCACAGAGTCCTTAAATTTACCAGTAGCATGAGGTTTTTGTTGGAAATTAGTCTATTTCCCTTCCTGAGTTAGACCATATACAAGTAGTAATCTTCAGGCAATGCACAGAGTCCTTAAATATACCAGCAGCAGGTGGTGGCTTTTAGTGAAAAAAGCATAAAAGTGTCCAAAAAACATGCTCTTTAGCTCAGGTACATCCCCAGGATCAAGAAAAATTGTCAGTTTTTTTCTCTATCTTGCTTAGAAATAGGTGTAAATCCAGTCTGAAGTGTCTGATCAGAAAATGCACTAAGTCCATTTTTTCTGTTATACCATACGCATTTGCCACTGGGTGGCTCCTCCAGACACATCTGTCCACTTGGAGTGTCCAATGAAGGTGCACTCATCTGGGCATGAGGTAAAGTTATTAAGCTTCCTTAATAGAACACACCTGGTCCCTAATCAAGAGGGCGGGAAAGGCACATTCCACATTGCGCATTGCGTGTTCCGTATTGCAGCCATCCCTAAGCAGTAGGTCGCGCTGGGATTGCTCATTGCGTATTGCGTGTTCCGTATTGCAGCCATCCCTAAGCAGTAGGTCGCGCTGGGATTGCTCATTGCGTATTGCGCATTGCGTGTTCCGTATTGCAGCCATCCCTAAGCAGTAGGTCGCGCTGGGATTGCACATTGCGTATTGCGTGTTCCGTATTCCGACCATCCCTATTTAAGGGTTAGGCGCTGTTAAGATTTTTCAAAGTCCAAGAATATACCAGCAGCATAGACACTTAGAATAAAAAAGAGGCCGTTTTAAATAAAATATACCAGTAGCATAGACACTTAGAATAAAATAGAGGCCTTTTTAAATTAAATATACCAGAGGCATAGACACTTAGAATAAAATAGAGGCCTTTTTAAATTAAATATACCAGAGGCATAGACACTTAGACTAAAATAGAGGCCGTTTTAAATAAAATATACCAGTAGCATAGACACTTAGACTAAAATAGAGACCTTTTTAAATTAAATATACCAGAGGCATAGACACTTAGAATAAAATAGAGGCCTTTTTAAATTAAATATACCAGAGGCATAGACACTTAGAATAAAATAGAGGCCTTTTTAAATTAAATATACCAGAGGCATAGACACTTAGAATAAAATAGAGGCCTTTTTAAATTAAATATACCAGAGGCATAGACACTTAGAATAAAATAGAGGCCTTTTTAAATTAAATATACCAGAGGCATAGACACTTAGAATAAAAAAGAGGCCTTTTTAAATTAAATATACCAGAGGCATAGACACTTAGAATAAAATAGAGGCCTTTTTAAATTAAATATACCAGAGGCATAGACACTTAGAATAAAAAAGAGGCCTTTTTAAATTAAATATACCAGAGGCATAGACACTTAGAATAAAAAAGAGGCCTTTTTAAATTAAATATACCAGAGGCATAGACACTTAGAATAAAATAGAGGCCTTTTTAAATTAAATATACCAGTAGAAAAGACACTTTGAGTAAAAAAGGCCATTTTAAATAAAATATACCATGGCCAAATGAACTTAGAATAAAAGAGGAGAGTTTAGTTTAAATTATACCATGGTTAAATGCTGTTAGAAAAAAAGTGCACAGTTTAATCTTATTTGGAAGGCGCATTGACTCTTAAAGTCCACAAGATGTCACCGGTACTCCATCGTTTTTTTTCTGTTATACCATATGTACGTGCCACTGGGTGGACCCTCCAGACACCTCAGCCTAGTTGAAGTGTCCGATGAAGGTGCACTCATCTGGGCATGAGGTAAAGTTATTATACCAACATCATGTGGAGGTTTTCAAGTCAGAAATTGCACAAAGTCCCTAAATATACCAGAAGCATGGAGTTTTATGAGTGAATTAGTCTATGTCCCTTACTTTGTTAGACCATACACAAGATATTTTCTTCAGGAAATGCACAGAGTCCAATGCTATAACATTGCCAGGTGGTGGCTTTAAGGGAAAAAAGCATAAAAGTGTCCGAAAAACATGCTCTTTAGCTCGGGTACATCCCCAGGATCAAGAAAAATTGTCAGTTTTTTTTTCTATCTTGCTTAGAAATAGGTGTAAATTGACTCTGAAGTGTCATATCAGGCAATGCACAGAGTCCTTAAATATACCAGTAGCATGAGGTTTTTGTTGGAAATTAGTCTATTTCCCTTCCTGAGTTATACCTTATACAAGTAGTAATCTTCAGGCAATGCACAGAGTCCTTAAATTTACCAGTAGCATGAGGTTTTTGTTGGAAATTAGTCTATTTCCCTTCCTGAGTTAGACCATATACAAGTAGTAATCTTCAGAATATGCACAAAGTCCATAAATATACCAGCAGCACGAAGTTTTCAAGTGGAAAATATTCTATGTCGCTTCATTTGGTATACCATAGGCGTCAGTTTTCGGCGAAAATAATTCTATGTCGATAAAAATGTTATACCATACGTATGATTTTGTGTTCAAAAATCGCACTATGTTCCAATTTTGACCAAGGGGTGGATCATCCAGAGGCCTCGATCCTCTGACAGTGCCCGCCGAATGTGCACCCAGACGGACATGCATCTCATTCCCCCTGTCTGGATGATTTTATGAATGGGTGATATGCAAACACCTACCATCAGGTATATAGGGGAGAGGGTCTTCTGAAAGCCACATATATGGTATACCATAAATGAAGACAAGGATTATGGCGCACGCTTTGCCCGACCAAAGGTCACTCCCTGGGCATTTTAGAGGATTTGAGAGGCCTCTTTATGGATCTCACAAATGATCCATGCATGGAATTTTGCACACTTTATCCGAATAAAGTGCACTTTTGGGCTTATGAGAGTAGGTTGGTATGCCTCTCTCTGGATGTGAGGAAGGATCCAGGAATAAAGGCATGTAATGCCACACAATTTATCCGACTAAATGACACTCTTGGGCTTATGAGAGAGGATGAGGGGCCTCTCTGTGGATGTCAGAAAGGCTCCATGCATGAAAGCATGTAATGTCACACACTTTATCCGATTAAAGTGTACATGTTGGGCTTATGATTAAGCATGAGGGCCCTATATGTGGATGTCAGAAAGGTTCCAGGCTTAAAGGCATGTAATGTCACACACTTTATCCGATTAAAGTGTACATGTTGGGCTTATGATTAAGCATGAGGGCCCTATATGTGGATGTCAGAAAGGTTCCAGGCTTAAAGGCATGTAATGTCACACACTTTATCCGATTAAAGTGCACATTTGGGCTTATGATTAAGCATGAGGGCCCTATGTGTGGATGTCAGAAAGGCTCCATGCATGAAAGCATGTAATGCCACACACTTTATCCGATTAAAGTGCACATTTGGGCTTATGATTAAGCATGAGGGCCCTATGTGTGGATGTCAGAAAGGCTCCATGCATGAAAGCATGTAATGCCACACACTTTATCCGATTAAAGTGTACATGTTGGGCTTATGATTAAGCATGAGGGCCCTATATGTGGATGTCAGAAAGGTTCCAGGCTTAAAGGCATGTAATGTCACACACTTTATCCGATTAAAGTGCACATTTGGGCTTATGATTAAGCATGAGGGCCCTATGTGTGGATGTCAGAAAGGCTCCATGCATGAAAGCATGTAATGCCACACACTTTATCCGATTAAAGTGCACATTTGGGCTTATGATTAAGCATGAGGGCCCTATGTGTGGATGTCAGAAAGGCTCCATGCATGAAAGCATGTAATGTCACACACTTTATCCGATTAAAGTGTACATGTTGGGCTTATGAGAGTAGGTTGGTATGCCTCTCTCTGGATGTGAGGAAGGATCCAGGAATAAAGGCATGTAATGCCACACAATTTATCCGACTAAATGACACTCTTGGGCTTATGAGAGAGGATGAGGGGCCTCTCTGTGGATGTCAGAAAGGCTCCATGCATGAAAGCATGTAATGTCACACACTTTATCCGATTAAAGTGCACATTTGGGCTTATGATTAAGCATGAGGGCCCTATGTGTGGATGTCAGAAAGGCTCCATGCATGAAAGCATGTAATGTCACACACTTTATCCGATTAAAGTGTACATGTTGGGCTTATGATTAAGCATGAGGGCCCTATGTGTGGATGTCAGAAAGGCTCCATGCATGAAAGCATGTAATGTCACACACTTTATCCGATTAAAGTGTACATGTTGGGCTTATGATTAAGCATGAGGGCCCTATATGTGGATGTCAGAAAGGTTCCAGGCTTAAAGGCATGTAATGCCACACACTTTATCCGTTTAAAGTGCACGCTTCGGCTTAAGAGAGGAGTTGAGAGGCCTCTCCCTGGAAGTCACAGATGATCCAGGCCTGCAATGGCAGACACTATATCACTTTATCCGAGTAAGAGGCTCCCTCTGAGCAAAGTAGGGGGGGAGTGAGGCCCCCCCCGGAGGTCTGAAAAGATCCAGGCCTTTAAATGACACGGGCTGTGCCCGAGCAAAGTGCCCACGCTGGGCAAGGGTGGAGGCGTGATGCTCCCCCTTATGGAGGTCGTCCTACCTCCATCCTCACGTAATGTATTTCGACCTGTGCGTATCCGGAGGGTGCTATGCGCAAGCCCGGAAGATGCTGGTTTCGGCTGGCCTTACCGGATCCAATGGTATAGCACCTAGGTGCGCTCTAAGGCCGTAAACCCCCCCCATGTGTTTGAGAATGGTAGGTGTTATACCATTGCCACGAACCACTTATTGAATCAGCCATGCCCTTTCGGCAATCGAGTCTCAGAGGTGTGTCCGAGGGAAGATTTGCCTTGGCGGGCATGGCTGTCTGGCATCTCCCCGACCCTGGAGGAATGCGCTAACGGTGTAATGCAAACACCTACCAGCAGGTATATAGGGGAGCATGCTTTCTGAGCCTTATATGATTGTACCATAATAAGGATCAGAAGAAAGGCAGTGCGTTAAGGTGAACTAGCCCGACTCTAATGCACCTTGACGGCTTAAGGGGAGGGATAAGTGACCCCTGCTGATGGAGGTCAAAGACATCCGTGTCTCTCAGGCCTTCGAACCACTGCTTGCGCCCGACCGAAATGCCACTGCTGGGCATGGGTGTAAGAGTGGTGACCCCCCTTATGGAGGTCTGTCCAACCTCCAGCCTGCATGCTCCACCTCGGCCTGTGCGTATCCGGAGGGTGCTGTGCGCAAGCCCGGAAGATGCTGGTTTCGGCTGGCCTTACCGGATCCAATGGCACAGTACCTAGGTGCGCTCTAAGACCGTTATCCGAACCCAAGTCCGCCAGGGGTTTTTCTGTTATACCAGTAGCATCGACCATCACTTTGATCAGCCAGGCCTTTTCGGGGGTCGAGCGTCCGAGGTGTGTCCGAGGGAAGATTTGCCTTGGCGGGCATGGCTGGCGAGTACCTCCCCGGCCGTGGAGGAAAACGCATACGGTGCATTGCAAACACCTACCAGCAGGTATATAGGAGAGCATGTCTCTTGAGTTCATCCTAACCTTATAATGGTTATCCCATTCATAAGGCCTGGATGCAAGGCGGTGCGTGAAGGTAACATTAGCCTGACTCTAACACTTTCACCGGTTAGGGGTGGAGTGGTGACCCCCCTAACACTGGAGGTCTCGCCGACCTCCAGGCACCAGCCTCACATGCTCTACCTCGGCCTGTGCGTATCCGGAGGGTGCTGTGCGCAAGCCCGGAAGATGCTGGTTTCGGCTGGCCTTACCGGATCCAATGGCACAGTACCTAGGTGCGCTCTAAGACCGTTATCCGAACCCAAGTCCGCCAGGGGTTTTTCAGTTATACCAGTAGCATCGACCATCACTTGGTTCAGCCAGGCCTTTTCAGGGGTCGAGCGTCCGAGGTGTGTCCGAGGGAAGATTTGCCTTGGCGGGCATGGCTGGCGAGAACCTCCCCGGCCGTGGAGGAAAACGCGTACGGTGGATTGCAAAAACCTACCAGCAGGTTTTTAGGGAGAGCGTCAATCTCGAGGGCGTTCGGAGCTCTCCCGATCTATTGGCATACGATGCCCGCCAGGGGTTAGGCTCTCGGGTTACCACTTAAGGTTTCTCCCTGTCATAAGAAAGACAACCGGTCAAACCAATGCGCAATGTACAATGAGGTGCGAGCTCATATCCTATATATTGCTCAGAGCCGCAACCTCGGTGCGACATACCTAGGTACAGGAATAGGGCGAGAGGTGGATGCGCTCCTTCAGGACGGGTAGGTCGGCAGCCTCTCGGGTATGATCGTTCACCAACGAAAGCTGTACAAAAGGGGTGACTGCGCTCATTGAGGACGGCAGCCTCAACATGACATACCTATCAAAAACTCTCCCATGAGGTGTGTGCGCTCCTTCAGGATGGGAGGTCGGCAGCCTCGGTATGATCATGATGACCGAGACACAGGCCTTGGGTTGGGCCTAGGGTTGAAGCCTTCTGTGCCGCCCGGGTAGTTCCTCCCCAAACCAGCGGGCATGCCTCTATGGGGGGGCCTCGGTCTGAAAAGACACGATCCTCACCCGGAACCGTCTGAGGGAAGCGTTGAAGGCCGGTCTGTCTACACAGGTGTCCGCTATCGGCGTCCATGGTGTACGGGTGAGAGCCAGCAGTGGATCGGGTTAGTTCAACACATGCTTGGCCTCACCCCGCCTGGTCACGGAATCACTCATTTCTCGGTTACGTCCCACAGTAGCGCGCGCGCGTGCTGGGAGCTGACGAGGGCTCTCTCCCCCACGCTGACGGCGCACCCCTGCTGCACCGATGGTGGGCGTCCGGTACCGAGGTGGGCCCCTGACCCTGCCCGGGGGATGGAGCACGCCGAGGTGGCCGCGACGTTAGCTGGTGTCCCTTTCACCACCGCGGTGCAGCTACCTGGTTGATCCTGCCAGTAACATATGCTTGTCTCAAAGATTAAGCCATGCAGGTCTAAGTACACACGGCCGGTACAGTGAAACTGCGAATGGCTCATTAAATCAGTCATGGTTCCTTTGATCGCTCCACACGTTACTCGGATAACTGTGGTAATTCTAGAGCTAATACATGCAAACGAGCGCTGACCCCTCTGGGGGATGCGTGCATTTATCAGATCCAAAACCCATCCGGCGGGGCGCGGGCCCCCCGGCCGCTTTGGTGACTCTAGATAACCTCGGGCCGATCGCGCGCCCTCCGCGGCGGCGACGTCTCATTCGAATGTCTGCCCTATCAACTTTCGATGGTACTATAGTCGCCTACCATGGTGACCACGGGTAACGGGGAATCAGGGTTCGATTCCGGAGAGGGAGCCTGAGAAACGGCTACCACATCCAAGGAAGGCAGCAGGCGCGCAAATTACCCATTCCCGACACGGGGAGGTAGTGACGAAAAATAACGATACAGGTCTCTTTCGAGGCCCTGTAATCGGAATGAGCGTATCCTAAACCCATGGGTGAGGACCCATTGGAGGGCAAGTCTGGTGCCAGCAGCCGCGGTAATTCCAGCTCCAATAGCGTATATTAAAGTTGCTGCAGTTAAAAAGCTCGTAGTTGGATTTCGGGAGTGGGCTGACGGTCCGCCGCGAGGCGAGCCACCGCCTGTCCCAGACCCTGCCTCCCGGTGCCCCTCGGATGCCCTTGGCTGGGTGTCCGGTCGGGGTCCGGAGCGTTTACTTTGAAAAAATTAGAGTGTTCAAAGCGGGCCGCTACTCGCCCGAATACCTGAGCTAGGAATAATGGAATAGGACTCCGGTTCTATTTTGTGGGTTTCCGGAACCAGGGCCATGATTAAGAGGGACGGCCGGGGGCATTCGTATTGCGCCGCTAGAGGTGAAATTCTTGGACCGGCGCAAGACGGACGAAAGCGAAAGCATTTGCCAAGAATGTTTTCATTAATCAAGAACGAAAGTCGGAGGTTCGAAGACGATCAGATACCGTCGTAGTTCCGACCGTAAACTATGCCAACCCGCGATCCGGCGGCGTTATTCCCATGACCCGCCGGGCAGCGTGCGGGAAACCACGAGTCTTTGGGTTCCGGGGGGAGTATGGTTGCAAAGCTGAAACTTAAAGGAATTGACGGAAGGGCACCACCAGGAGTGGAGCCTGCGGCTTAATTTGACTCAACACGGGAAACCTCACCCGGCCCGGACACGGAAAGGATTGACAGATTGATGGCTCTTTCTCGATTCTGTGGGTGGTGGTGCATGGCCGTTCTTAGTTGGTGGAGCGATTTGTCTGGTTAATTCCGATAACGAACGAGACTCCGGCATGCTAACTAGTTATGCGGCCCTCCGTGGTCTGCATCAACTTCTTAGAGGGACAAGTGGCGTTCAGCCACACGAGATGGAGCAATAACAGGTCTGTGATGCCCTTAGATGTCCGGGGCTGCACGCGCGCCACAATGGTTGGCTCAGCATGTGCCTACCCTTCGCCGAGAGGCGCGGGTAATCCGCTGAAACCCAATCGTGATTGGGACTGGGGATTGCAATTATTCCCCATGAACGAGGAATTCCCAGTAAGCGTGAGTCACAAGCTCGCGTTGATTAAGTCCCTGCCCTTTGTACACACCGCCCGTCGCTACTACCGATCGGATGGTTTAGTGAGGTCCTCGGATCGGCCGCACCGGGACCCCTCGTGGGCCTTGGTGTAGTGCTGAGAAGTCGATCAAACTTGATCATCTAGAGTAAGTAAACGTAGTGGGGTTTTGGGATTTTGATGAACTAAATAAATTGCCATTGTACGCAATAGTGGGGCAATGGGATTGTAACCCGAATTTGGATCCCAATTGCCGTTTAACTAAATTGCCGAATGGACACCTTTGTGATTTCCTTACTGACCACACTGGTAAGTCAATAGGGGCTTCGTGGACGCCTGTAGGGGCGCCCTCGCGCTGTCCGTGGACCACGCCCGATACCGGCCACTGATCCGAAGTCAGTTTTAAGTCGTGGCACGTGGCATAATGGGCAAGCTGGCAAGGGATCCCACTTCCAATTTATTCAATGTGTTGGCATGCTATTCAAATAGATTGCAAGTGGGAGGTTTCAACACACCTCCCCCAAACCCCACCCACATCCCATTTCTAGTTTATACCATGTGTTTGCTTGGTATTGAAATAGATTGCAATTGGGATGTTGGCCACCACCCACCCCAGGTGGGCGTGTACAAGTTCAGGAATTGGGCGTAGGGGCACAGGAAGAGAACCGAATGTCGTAGGGGTCCGAAACTTGGTGGGGGGGTAGTGTGGGACCCCCTAAACAACATATTGAAGCCCCGCCCCCAAAAGTGGGCGTGGCCGGAAGTAGGTGTTCCCATAGGCCGATCGGCTTGAGACTTGGTAGGGGAGTAGTGTGGGACCCCTAAAACAACATATTTAAGCCCCGCCCCAAAAAGTGGGCGTGGCCGGAAGTTGTAGTTCCCATGGGCCAATCGGCTCGAAACTTTGCAGGGTAGTTCTGTTAGGGACCACAAACAACATATTAAAAGCTCGTGTCCGTAGGTGGTCGGGAAGTCGAAAAACGAACCAGGAAGTGGAACAGGAAGTGACTTTCCCGAGGTCGTAGGGTCATGAAATTTCATAGGGGATGTCTGAGAGGGCTCCGGCACAACATACTGTAAGCCCGAGTCCGAACGCCAAGCGGAATTTTCACACCGCCCAACCAAATCCTTACTAACCCTTTCGCATCCCAATTCCAATTTATCTCACATAGTGCTCATAGATGGTTCGTGGACACAAATCCTATTCACCTAGTCCATTGAAAATAATTTTCAGGAATATTTTTTTCTGATTTTTTTACAAGGCTCTGGAAGGGCCTAGACATGCGGTTTTCGGATATGTGGTCGAGGGCCCCGGGACGAACCAGCATTCGACGCCCCGACTTCGAAGCTCCTCCCTAAACCCTGATTGGCCGCATCCCAATTCCAATTTATCTCACATAGTGCTCATAGATGGTTCGTGGACACAAATCCTATTCACCTAGTCCATTGAAAATAATTTTCAGGAATATTTTTTTCTGATTTTTTTACAAGGCTCTGGAAGGGCCTAGACATGCGGTTTTCGGATATGTGGTCGAGGGCCCCGGGACGAACCAGCATTCGACGCCCCGACTTCGAAGCTCCTCCCTAAACCCTGATTGGCCGCATCCCAATCCCAATCTATTTCCATTCATTTTTCGTGGACACATTGAAAAAGCAATTACCTGTTGGCATGCTTAAATAGATGGCAAGTGGGATGGTTAGACACACAATAGATTGCAATTGGGATGTTGGCCACCACCCACCCCAGGTGGGCGTGTACAAAGTTCAGAATTAGAGTTAAGAGCACAGGAAGAGAACCGAATATCGTAGGGGCCCGAAACTTGATAGGGGGGTAGTGTGGGACCCCTAAAACAACATATTGAAGCCCCGCCCCCAAAAAGTGGGCGTGGCCGGAAGTAGGTGTTCCCTTAGGCCGATTGGCTTGAGACTTCATAGGGGAGTAGTGTGGGGCCCCTAAAACAACATATTTAAGCCCCGCCCCCAAAAGTGGGCGTGGCCGGAAGTAGGTGTTCCCATGGGCCAATCGGCTCGAAACTTTGCAGGGGAGTTATGTTAGGGACCCCAAACAACATACTAAAAGCTCGTGTCCGTAAGTGGGCGGGAAGTCAAAAAACGAACCAGGAAGTGGAACAGGAAGTGACTTTCCCGAGGTCGGAGGGTCATGAAATTTCATAAGGGATGTCTGAGAGGGCTTTGGAACAACATACTGTAAGCACGGAGCCCTAGGTCATACCGTTTGGGCGTGGCTAAGTTTTAAAGGTGTTTTTTTTCTAACACAGAACAGTCACAAGCATACATTTGGGGCCGCTGAAGGGCCAAAATTTGACGTAGGGGTCCCAAAATCGGTCGAGGTCATGTATGTTATGGCCTAAAAGAGGATCCCAAGGCCCAAGTCCGTAGCTCGAAGCGTTGGCGTATGGCAGCAAAAAAGATATTGCACTGTAGGGAGAGGCCTAAAGTTTAAACGCATATTTTCATACATTTGGGGCCGCTGAGGGGCCAAAATTTAACCTAGGGGTCCCAAAATCGGTCGAGGTCATGTATGTTATGGCCTAAAAGAGGATCCCAAGGCCCAAGTCCGTAGCTCGAAGCGTTGGCGTATGGCAGCAAAAAAGATATTGCACTGTAGGGAGAGGCCTAAAGTTTAAACGCATATTTTCATACATTTGGGGCCGCTGGGGGGCCAAAATTTAACCTAGGGGTCCCAAAATCGGTCGAGGTCATGTATGTTATGGCCTAAAAGAGGATCCCAAGGCCCAAGTCCGTAGCTCGAAGCGTTGGCGTATGGCAGCAAAAAAGATATTGCACTGTAGGGAGAGGCCTAAAGTTTAAACGCATATTTTCATACATTTGGGGCCGCTGAGGGGCCAAAATTTGACGTAGGGGTCCCAAAATCGGTCGAGGTCGTCTCTGTGATGGCCCGATGGAGGATCCCGAGTTGCAAGTCCGTAGCTCAAAGCGTTGGCGTATGGCAGCCTAAAAGATATTGCGCTGTAGTCGTAGGCCAAAGGTCAAACAGAAATGTACATACATTTGGGGCCGCTGAGGGCCCAAAATTTAACCTAGGGGTCCCAAAATCGGTCGAGGTCGTCTCTGTGATGGCCCGATGCAGGATCCTGAGATACAGGTCTGTAGCTCGAAGTGTTGGCGTTTGGCAGCAGTCAACGTGTTGCTGTGTAGGCCTTTTTTAATAGGAGCAACACACACACTTGTGGCCCCTGAGAGTCTAAACCTGCACGTATCCACACGTGCCTGCAGAGTGTTATTAGACCCAACAAATTGATAAAGATAGTGCATGCACAGACCCAAAGGTCATATGGTTTGGGTGTGGCTATCATTTGAATTTGCTCTTTTAGGCAGTAACTCTTCTAACACAGCACAAGACCATGTGTGCGGGGCCCCTGAGGGACCAAACCTGCACGTATCCACACGTGCCTGCAGAGTGTTATTAGACCCAACAAATTGATAAAGATAGTGCATGCACAGACTCAAAGGTCATATGGTTTGGGTGTGGCTATCATTTGAATTTGCACTTTTAGGCAGAATCTCCTCTAACACTTAAAGCACAAGACCATGTGTGCGGGGCCCCTGAAGGACCAAACCTGCACGTATCCACACGTGCCTGCAGAGTGTTATTAGACCCAACAAATTGATAAAGATAGTGCATGCACAGACTCATAGGTCATATGGTTTGGGTGTGGCTATCATTTGAATTTGCACTTTTAGGCAGAATCTCCTCTAACACTTAAAGCACAAGACCATGTGTGCGGGGCCCCTGAAGGACCAAACCTGCACGTATCCACACGTGCCTGCAGAGTGTTATTAGACCCAACAAATTGATAAAGATAGTGCATGCACAGACTCATAGGTCATATGGTTTGGGTGTGGCTATCATTTGAATTTGCACTTTTAGGCAGAATCTCCTCTAACACTTAAAGCACAAGACCATGTGTGCGGGGCCCCTGAAGGACCAAACCTGCACGTATCCACACGTGCTTCCAGAGTGTTAATATAACCCACCCACTGAGGAAGATACTCCGAGCACAGACCCTTAGGTCATACGGATTGGGCGTGGCTAACTTTTGAAAGTGATTTTTTTCTAACACAGAGAGGTCACGAGCATACATTTGGGGACGCTGAGGGGCCAAAATTTGACGTAGAGGTCCCAAAATCGGTCGAGGTCGTCTCTGTGATGGCCCGATGGATCATCCCAAGTTGCAAGTCCGTAGCTCGAAGCGTTGGCGTATGGCAGCCATTAATCTATGGCGCTGTAGTCGTAGGCCTTAAGGTCAAATACAAATTTTCATACATTTGGGGCCCCTGAGGGGCCAAAATTTGACGTAGAGGTCCCAAAATCGGTCGAGGTCGTCTCTGTGATGGCCCGATGGACCATCCCAAGTTGCAAGTCCGTAGCTCGAAGCGTTGGCGTATGGCAGCCATTAATCTATGGCGCTGTAGTCGTAGGCCTTAAGGTCAAATACAAATTTTCATACATTTGGGGCCCCTGAGGGGCCAAAATTTGACGTAGAGGTCCCAAAATCGGTCGAGGTCGTCTCTGTGATGGCCCGATGGATCAACCCGAGTTGCAAGTCCGTAGCTCGAAGTGTTGGCGTATGGCAGCCCTTAATCTATTGCGCTGTAGTCGTAGGCCTTAAGGTCAAACCCAAATTTTCATACATTTGGGGCCCCTGAGGGGCCAAAATTTGACATAGAGGTCCCAAAATCGGTCGAGGTCGTCTCTGTGATGGCCCGATGGACCATCCCAAGTTGCAAGTCCGTAGCTCGAAGCGTTGGCGTATGGCAGCCATTAATCTATTGCGCTGTAGTCGTAGGCCTTAAGGTCAAACCCAAATTTTCATACATTTGGGGCCCCTGAGGGCCCAAAATTTGACGTAGAGGTCCCAAAATCGGTCGAGGTCGTCTCTGTGATGGCCCGATGGACCATCCCAAGTTGCAAGTCCGTAGCTCGAAGCGTTGGCGTATGGCAGCCATTAATCTATTGCGCTGTAGTCGTAGGCCTTAAGGTCAAACCCAAATTTTCATACATTTGGGGCCCCTGAGGGCCCAAAATTTGACGTAGAGGTCCCAAAATCGGTCGAGGTCGTCTCTGTGATGGCCCGATGGACCATCCCAAGTTGCAAGTCCGTAGCTCGAAGCGTTGGCGTATGGCAGCCATTAATCTATTGCGCTGTAGTCGTAGGCCTTAAGGTCAAACCCAAATTTTCATACATTTGGGGCCCCTGAGGGGCCAAAATTTGACGTAGAGGTCCCAAAATCGGTCGAGGTCGTCTCTGTGATGGCCCGATGGACCATCCCAAGTTGCAAGTCCGTAGCTCGAAGCGTTGGCGTATGGCAGCCATTAATCTATTGCGCTGTAGTCGTAGGCCTTAAGGACCCCATTCAAATAGATTGGAATTGGACGATTTGTACTTACCGATCCCAATTCCAATCTATTTGAATGGCATCCCAATTCCAATTTATTTGACTGATGGAAATAAATTGGAATTGGGATCCCATTCAAATAGATTGGAAGTGGGATCGGTAAGTACAAATCATCCAATTCCAATTTATTTGAATGGCATCCCAATTCCAATTTATTTAACTGATGGAAATAAATTGGAATTGGGATGCAGTAAAATGAGGTTATAAGTTATTTTAAAAAAACACTTATTTTAAGCTTAGAAAACCATTTACCCATACTCCCCATGTCTGTCTGATGCAAACTGAGTGGTCAGAGTTTTGAAGTTCCACTGTCCAATACCCCACTATTTTGATGACTTGAATAAATTGGAAGTGGGATCGTCAGATCTCAGCCTTAGAATGACATAGCTTGAAAATTTCAACGCTCAGCACTAAGTTTAGGTGTGCCTGACTCACTGTGTGAGTTTGGAGAAGATTGCAGAAAGTCAAAATTTTGGCTCAAAAAAACTCTAAGGGGTTAGTGTGTGAGTTTTTTTGAGGCAAAATTTTGACTTTCTGCAAACTTCACCAAACTCACACAGTGAGTTAGGAGGACTCAAACTTAGAGAGGAGTGGTGAAAGAATTGTGCTATCATGTTCCAAAGCTGAGATCTGGAGATCCCACTTCCAATTTATTCAAGTCATCAAAATAGTGGGGTTTTGGACACCACAGTCTGACAACTCTGAACACCCAACTTGCATAAACCAGACATGGGGAGCATGGATAAATGATTTTTGAAGTGTTTTAGTGATAAGAAAAAAAAACTTAGAAATCAATGTATTTGAATGGCATCCCAATTCCAATTTATTTGACTGATGGAAATAAATTGGAATTGGGATCCCATTCAAATAGATTGGAATTGGGATCGGTAAGTACAAATTGTCCAATTCCAATTTATTTGAATGGGGTCCCATTGAAATAGATTGGAATTGGGATCGGTAAGTACAAATTGTCCAATTCCAATTTATTTGAATGGGGTCCCATTGAAATAGATTGGAATTGGGATTGGTAAGTACAAATTGTCCAATTCCAATTTATTTGAATGGGGTCCCATTGAAATAGATTGGAATTGGGATCGGTAAGTACAAATTGTCCAATTCCAATTTATTTGAATGGCATCCCAATTCCAATTTATTTAAGTGATGGAAATAAATTGGAATTGGGATCCCATTGAAATAGATTGGAATTGGGATCGGTAAGTACAAATTGTCCAATTCCAATTTATTTGAATGGCATCCCAATTCCAATTTATTTAACTGATGGAAATAAATTGGAATTGGGATCCCATTGAAATAGATTGGAATTGGGATCGGTAAGTACAAATTGTCCAATTCCAATTTATTTGAATGGGGTCCCATTGAAATAGATTGGAATTGGGATTGGTAAGTACAAATCGTCCAATTCCAATTTATTTGAATGGGGTCCCATTGAAATAGATTGGAATTGGGATCGGTAAGTACAAATTGTCCAATTCCAATTTATTTGAATGGGGGTCCCATTGAAATAGATTGGAATTGGGATTGGTAAGTACAAGTTGTCCAATTCCAATTTATTTGAATGGGGTCCCATTGAAATAGATTGGAATTGGGATCGGTAAGTACAAATTGTCCAATTCCAATTTATTTGAATGGCATCCCAATTCCAATTTATTTAAGTGATGGAAATAAATTGGAATTGGGATCCCATTGAAATAGATTGGAATTGGGATCGGTAAGTACAAATTGTCCAATTCCAATTTATTTGAATGGGGTCCCATTGAAATAGATTGGAATTGGGATCGGTAAGTACAAATTGTCCAATTCCAATTTATTTGAATGGGGTCCCATTGAAATAGATTGGAATTGGGATTGGTAAGTACAAATCGTCCAATTCCAATTTATTTGAATGGGGTCCCATTGAAATAGATTGGAATTGGGATCGGTAAGTACAAATTGTCCAATTCCAATTTATTTGAATGGGGTCCCATTGAAATAGATTGGAATTGGGATCGGTAAGTACAAATTGTCCAATTCCAATTTATTTGAATGGCATCCCAATTCCAATTTATTTAAGTGATGGAAATAAATTGGAATTGGGATCCCATTGAAATAGATTGGAATTGGGATCGGTAAGTACAAATTGTCCAATTCCAATTTATTTGAATGGGGTCCCATTGAAATAGATTGGAATTGGGATCGGTAAGTACAAATTGTCCAATTCCAATTTATTTGAATGGGGTCCCATTGAAATAGATTGGAATTGGGATTGGTAAGTACAAATCGTCCAATTCCAATTTATTTGAATGGGGTCCCATTGAAATAGATTGGAATTGGGATCGGTAAGTACAAATTGTCCAATTCCAATTTATTTGAATGGCATCCCAATTCCAATTTATTTAAGTGATGGAAATAAATTGGAATTGGGATCCCATTGAAATAGATTGGAATTGGGATCGGTAAGTACAAATTGTCCAATTCCAATTTATTTGAATGGCATCCCAATTCCAATTTATTTAACTGATGGAAATAAATTGGAATTGGGATCCCATTGAAATAGATTGGAATTGGGATCGGTAAGTACAAATTGTCCAATTCCAATTTATTTGAATGGGGTCCCATTGAAATAGATTGGAATTGGGATTGGTAAGTACAAATCGTCCAATTCCAATTTATTTGAATGGGGTCCCATTGAAATAGATTGGAATTGGGATCGGTAAGTACAAATTGTCCAATTCCAATTTATTTGAATGGGGTCCCATTGAAATAGATTGGAATTGGGATTGGTAAGTACAAGTTGTCCAATTCCAATTTATTTGAATGGGGTCCCATTGAAATAGATTGGAATTGGGATCGGTAAGTACAAATTGTCCAATTCCAATTTATTTGAATGGCATCCCAATTCCAATTTATTTAAGTGATGGAAATAAATTGGAATTGGGATCCCATTGAAATAGATTGGAATTGGGATCGGTAAGTACAAATTGTCCAATTCCAATTTATTTGAATGGGGTCCCATTGAAATAGATTGGAATTGGGATCGGTAAGTACAAATTGTCCAATTCCAATTTATTTGAATGGGGTCCCATTGAAATAGATTGGAATTGGGATTGGTAAGTACAAATCGTCCAATTCCAATTTATTTGAATGGGGTCCCATTGAAATAGATTGGAATTGGGATCGGTAAGTACAAATTGTCCAATTCCAATTTATTTGAATGGGGTCCCATTGAAATAGATTGGAATTGGGATCGGTAAGTACAAATTGTCCAATTCCAATTTATTTGAATGGCATCCCAATTCCAATTTATTTAAGTGATGGAAATAAATTGGAATTGGGATCCCATTGAAATAGATTGGAATTGGGATCGGTAAGTACAAATTGTCCAATTCCAATTTATTTGAATGGGGTCCCATTGAAATAGATTGGAATTGGGATCGGTAAGTACAAATTGTCCAATTCCAATTTATTTGAATGGGGTCCCATTGAAATAGATTGGAATTGGGATTGGTAAGTACAAATCGTCCAATTCCAATTTATTTGAATGGGGTCCCATTGAAATAGATTGGAATTGGGATCGGTAAGTACAAATTGTCCAATTCCAATTTATTTGAATGGGGTCCCATTGAAATAGATTGGAATTGGGATTGGTAAGTACAAGTTGTCCAATTCCAATTTATTTGAATGGGGTCCCATTGAAATAGATTGGAATTGGGATCGGTAAGTACAAATTGTCCAATTCCAATTTATTTGAATGGCATCCCAATTCCAATTTATTTAAGTGATGGAAATAAATTGGAATTGGGATCCCATTCAAATAGATTGGAATTGGGATCGGTAAGTACAAATTGTCCAATTCCAATTTATTTGAATGGCATCCCAATTCCAATTTATTTAACTGATGGAAATAAATTGGAATTGGGATGCAGTAAAATGAGGTTATAAGTTATTTTACAAAACACTTATTTTAAGCTTAGAAAACCATTTATCCATACTCCCCATGTCTGTCTGATGCAAACTGAGTGGTCAGAGTTTTGAAATTCCACTGTCCAATACCCCACTATTTTGATGACTTGAATAAATTGGAAGTGGGATCGCCAGATCTCAGCCTTAGAATGACATAGCTTGAAAATTTCAACGCTCAGCACTAAGTTTAGGTGTGCCTGACTCACTGTGTGAGTTTGGAGAAGATTGCAGAAAGTCAAAATTTTGGCTCAAAAAAACTCTAAGGGGTACCCCTGTGAGTTTTTTTGAGGCAAAATTTTGACTTTCTGCAAACTTCACCAAACTCACACAGTGAGTTAGGAGGACTCAAACTTAGAGAGGAGTGGTGAAAGAATTGTGCTATCATGTTCCAAAGCTGAGATCTGGAGATCCCACTTCCAATTTATTCAAGTCATCAAAATAGTGGGGTTTTGGACACCACAGTCTGACAACTCTGAACACCCAACTTGCATAAACCAGACATGGGGAGCATGGATAAATGATTTTTGAAGTGTTTTAGTGATAAGAAAAAAAAACTTAGAAATCAATGTATTTGAATGGCATCCCAATTCCAATTTATTTGACTGATGGAAATAAATTGGAATTGGGATCCCATTCAAATAGATTGGAATTGGGATCGGTAAGTACAAATTGTCCAATTCCAATTTATTTGAATGGGGTCCCATTGAAATAGATTGGAATTGGGATCGGTAAGTACAAATTGTCCAATTCCAATTTATTTGAATGGGGTCCCATTGAAATAGATTGGAATTGGGATTGGTAAGTACAAATCGTCCAATTCCAATTTATTTGAATGGGGTCCCATTGAAATAGATTGGAATTGGGATCGGTAAGTACAAATTGTCCAATTCCAATTTATTTGAATGGCATCCCAATTCCAATTTATTTAAGTGATGGAAATAAATTGGAATTGGGATCCCATTGAAATAGATTGGAATTGGGATCGGTAAGTACAAATTGTCCAATTCCAATTTATTTGAATGGCATCCCAATTCCAATTTATTTAACTGATGGAAATAAATTGGAATTGGGATCCCATTGAAATAGATTGGAATTGGGATCGGTAAGTACAAATTGTCCAATTCCAATTTATTTGAATGGGGTCCCATTGAAATAGATTGGAATTGGGATTGGTAAGTACAAATCGTCCAATTCCAATTTATTTGAATGGGGTCCCATTGAAATAGATTGGAATTGGGATCGGTAAGTACAAATTGTCCAATTCCAATTTATTTGAATGGGGTCCCATTGAAATAGATTGGAATTGGGATTGGTAAGTACAAGTTGTCCAATTCCAATTTATTTGAATGGGGTCCCATTGAAATAGATTGGAATTGGGATCGGTAAGTACAAATTGTCCAATTCCAATTTATTTGAATGGCATCCCAATTCCAATTTATTTAAGTGATGGAAATAAATTGGAATTGGGATCCCATTGAAATAGATTGGAATTGGGATCGGTAAGTACAAATTGTCCAATTCCAATTTATTTGAATGGGGTCCCATTGAAATAGATTGGAATTGGGATCGGTAAGTACAAATCGTCCAATTCCAATTTATTTGAATGGGGTCCCATTCAAATAGATTGGAATTGGGATCGGTAAGTACAAATCGTCCAATTCCAATTTATTTGAATAGGGTCCCATTCAAATAGATTGGAATTGGGATTGGTAAGTAATAATTGTCCAATTCCAATTTATTTGAATGGGGTCCCATTGAAATAGATTGGAATTGGGATCGGTAAGTACAAATCGTCCAATTCCAATTTATTTGAATGGGGTCCCATTGAAATAGATTGGAATTGGGATTGGTAAGTACAAATCGTCCAATTCCAATTTATTTGAATGGCATCCCAATTCCAATTTATTTAAGTGATGGAAATAAATTGGAATTGGGATCCCATTCAAATAGATTGGAATTGGGATCGGTAAGTACAAATCGTCCAATTCCAATTTATTTGAATGGGGTCCCATTGAAATAGATTGGAATTGGGATTGGTAAGTACAAATCGTCCAATTCCAATTTATTTGAATAGGGTCCCATTCAAATAGATTGGAATTGGGATGGGTAAGTACAAATCGTCCAATTCCAATTTATTTGAATGGCATCCCAATTCCAATTTATTTGACTGATGGAAATAAATTGGAATTGGGATCCCATTCAAATAGATTGGAATTGGGATCGGTAAGTACAAATCGTCCAATTCCAATTTATTTGAATAGGGTCCCATTCAAATAGATTGGAATTGGGATTGGTAAGTAATAATTGTCCAATTCCAATTTATTTGAATGGGGTCCCATTGAAATAGATTGGAATTGGGATCGGTAAGTACAAATTGTCCAATTCCAATTTATTTGAATGGGGTCCCATTGAAATAGATTGGAATTGGGATCGGTAAGTACAAATTGTCCAATTCCAATTTATTTGAATGGGGTCCCATTGAAATAGATTGGAATTGGGATCGGTAAGTACAAATCGTCCAATTCCAATTTATTTGAATGGCATCCCAATTCCAATTTATTTGACTGATGGAAATAAATTGGAATTGGGACCCCATTCAAATAGATTGGAATTGGACGATTTGTACTTACCGATCCCAATTCCAATCTATTTGAATGGCATCCCAATTCCAATTTATTTGACTGATGGAAATAAATTGGAATTGGGATCCCATTCAAATAGATTGGAAGTGGGATCGGTAAGTACAAATCGTCCAATTCCAATTTATTTGAATGGCATCCCAATTCCAATTTATTTAACTGATGGAAATAAATTGGAATTGGGATGCAGTAAAATGAGGTTATAAGTTATTTTAAAAAACACTTATTTTAAGCTTAGAAAACCATTTATCCATACTCCCCATGTCTGTCTGATGCAAACTGAGTGGTCAGAGTTTTGAAATTCCACTGTCCAATACCCTACTATTTTGATGACTTGAATAAATTGGAAGTGGGATCTCTATATCTCAGCTTCAGAATGACATAGCTTGAAAATTTCAACGCTCAGCACTAAGTTTAGGTGTGCCTGACTCACTGTGTGAGTTTGGAGAAGATTGCAGAAAGTCAAAAATTTGGCTCAAAAAAACTCTAAGGGGTTAGTGTGTGTTTTTTTGAGGCAAAATTTTGACTTTCTGCAAACTTCACCAAACTCACACAGTGAGTTAGGAGGACTCAAACTTAGAGAGGAGTGGTAAAAGAATCGTGCTATCATGTTCCAAAGCTGAGATCTGGAGATCCCACTTCCAATTTATTCAAGTCATCAAAATAGTGGGGTTTTGGACACCACAGTCTGACAACTCTGAACACCCAGCTTGCATAAACCAGACATGGGGAGCATGGATAAATGGTTTTTGAAGTGTTTTAGTGATAAGAAAAAAAAACTTAGAAATCAATGTATTTGAATGGCATCCCAATTCCAATTTATTTGACTGATGGAAATAAATTGGAATTGGGATCCCATTCAAATAGATTGGAATTGGGATCGGTAAATACAATTCGTCCAATTCCAATTTATTTGAATGGGGTCCCATTGAAATAGATTGGAATTGGGATCGGTAAGTACAAATTGTCCAATTCCAATTTATTTGAATGGGGTCCCATTGAAATAGATTGGAATTGGGATCGGTAAGTACAAATTGTCCAATTCCAATTTATTTGAATGGGGTTTCATTGAAATAGATTGGAATTGGGATCGGTAAGTACAAATCGTCCAATTCCAATTTATTTGAATGGGGTCCCATTGAAATAGATTGGAATTGGGATCGGTAAGTACAAATCGTCCAATTCCAATTTATTTGAATGGCATCCCAATTCCAATTTATTTAAGTGATGGAAATAAATTGGAATTGGGATCCCATTGAAATAGATTGGAATTGGGATCGGTAAGTACAAATCGTCCAATTCCAATTTATTTGAATGGGGTCCCATTGAAATAGATTGGAATTGGGATCGGTAAGTACAAATCGTCCAATTCCAATTTATTTGAATAGGGTCCCATTCAAATAGATTGGAATTGGGATCGGTAAGTACAAATCGTCCAATTCCAATTTATTTGAATGGCATCCCAATTCCAATTTATTTAACTGATGGAAATAAATTGGAATTGGGATGCGATAGAGTTTGGGTTAGTGGTGTAAAAATTCTGCTTGGCTTTCAGACTCGTGCTTCCAGTATGTTGCTCCAGTGCCCCCCCAGACATCCCCCATGAAATTTCATGACCCTACGACCTCGGGAAAGTCACTTCCTGTTCCACTTCCTGGTTCGTTTTTCAACTTCCCGACCACCTACGGACACGAGCTTTTAGTATGTTGTTTGTGGTCCCAAATAGAACTCCCCTGCAAAGTTTTGAGCCGATCGGCCCATGGGAACACCTACTTCCGGTCACGCCCACTTTTAGGGGCGGGGCTTAAATATGTTGTTTTAGGGGTCCCACACTACCCCCCTATCAAGTCTCGAGCCGATCGGCCCATGGAAACACCTACTTCCGGCCACGCCCACTTTTAGGGGGCGGGGCTTCAATATGTTGTTTAGGGGGTCCCACACTACCCCCCTATCAAGTTTCGGACCCCTACGACATTCCTGAACTTGTACAAGCCCACCTGTGGTGG
This sequence comes from Brachyhypopomus gauderio, assembly GCF_052324685.1. Taxonomy (NCBI): domain Eukaryota; kingdom Metazoa; phylum Chordata; class Actinopteri; order Gymnotiformes; family Hypopomidae; genus Brachyhypopomus; species Brachyhypopomus gauderio. Next base: position 30,586 of record NW_027507560.1, read on the forward strand.
GTAGTGGCCAACATCCCAATTGCAATCTATTTGAATAGGCATCCCATAATAGCTGAAATAGATTGGAAGTGGGATAGGTAATCACAAAACATCCCAATTGCAATCTATTTGAATAGGCATCCCATAATAGCTGAAATAGATTGGAAGTGGGATAGGTAATCACAAAACATCCCAATAGCAATCTATTTGAATAGGCATCCCATAATAGTGGAAATAGATTGGAAGTGGGATCGGTAATCACAAAACATCCCAATTGCAATCTATTTGAATAGGCATCCCATAATAGCTGAAATAGATTGGAAGTGGGATAGGTAATCACAAAACATCCCAATTGCAATCTATTTGAATAGGCATCCCATAATAGCTGAAATAGATTGGAAGTGGGATAGGTAATCACAAAACATCCCAATTGCAATCTATTTGAATAGGCATCCCATAATAGCTGAAATAGATTGGAAGTGGGATCGGTAATCACAAAACATCCCAATTGCAATCTATTTGAATAGGCATCCCATAATAGCTGAAATAGATTGGAAGTGGGATAGGTAATCACAAAACATCCCAATTGCAATCTATTTGAATAGGCATCCCATAATAGCTGAAATAGATTGGAAGTGGGATAGGTAATCACAAAACATCCCAATTGCAATCTATTTGAATAGGCATCCCATAATAGTGGAAATAGATTGGAAGTGGGATCGGTAATCACAAAACATCCCAATTGCAATCTATTTGAATAGGCATCCCATAATAATGGAAATAGATTGGAAATGGGATAGGTAATCACAAAACATCCCAATTGCAATCTATTTGAATAGGCATCCCATAATAGCTGAAATAGATTGGAAGTGGGATAGGTAATCACAAAACATCCCAATTGCAATCTATTTGAATAGGCATCCCATAATAGCTGAAATAGATTGGAAGTGGGATAGGTAATCACAAAACATCCCAATAGCAATCTATTTGAATAGGCATCCCATAATAGTGGAAATAGATTGGAAGTGGGATAGGTAATCACAAAACATCCCAATTGCAATCTATTTGAATAGGCATCCCATAATAGCTGAAATAGATTGGAAGTGGGATAGGTAATCACAAAACATCCCAATTGCAATCTATTTGAATAGGCATCCCATAATAGTGGAAATAGATTGGAAGTGGGATCGGTAATCACAAAACATCCCAATTGCAATCTATTTGAATAGGCATCCCATAATAATGGAAATAGATTGGAAATGGGATAGGTAATCACAAAACATCCCAATTGCAATCTATTTGAATAGGCATCCCATAATAGCTGAAATAGATTGGAAGTGGGATAGGTAATCACAAAACATCCCAATTGCAATCTATTTGAATAGGCATCCCATAATAGTGGAAATAGATTGGAAGTGGGATAGGTAATCACAAAACATCCCAATTGCAATCTATTTGAATAGGCATCCCATAATAGCTGAAATAAATTGGAAGTGGGATAGGTAATCACAAAACATCCCATTTGCAATCTATTTGAATAGGCATCCCATAATAGCTGAAATAGATTGGAAGTGGGATAGGTAATCACAAAACATCCCATTTGCAATCTATTTGATCAGGCATCCCATAATAGCTGAAATAGATTGGAAGTGGGATCGGTAATCACAAAACATCCCATTTGCAATCTATTTGATGAGGCATCCCATAATAATCGGAAAAATAAATTGGAAGTGGGACGTTTTTTACTTACCTATCCCACTTCCAATTTATTTGGATGTGCTCCACACTGTGGCCGAACTGCGTATCGCTCGAAAAACGCCCGTTTTTCAATAATTTATTGCCGGCCTCATGGGGGCGCTAGAGGCGGGGGGACACCTCCCCTCGTCTTTGGGGGTCCCCCCCTCGAGGCCTGACCCATCCACCGACCCGGCAAAAATCTGGGGGCTTCGGCGCGCAGCCCCCCTTTGGGGCCGTCAATTGGCCACTTAATAGATTGGGATTGGGACGTTGCTGCGCTAACTAGAGGAAGTAAAAGTCGTAACAAGGTTTCCGTAGGTGAACCTGCGGAAGGATCATTAACGGGTAGCGCCGCCCGGCGCGCCTCCTCCCAGCCTCTGTGCGTCTCCTCGGGCCTCTGGGGAAAGGGTTGTGCGCTTCGGTACCGGACTGGAGATCATCATATGTTTAACGCCTGAACAGCGATGGCGCAAGCTGGTCTGTTCTCTCCAAACAGCCCCCCATCTCGAGCGCACCTCCTCGGTACTCTCTGGCTCGTGCGAAGCGCTAAAAAACACGGTTACGGCCGGTTTCCACACGCACAATGGCGTGAGTCTGGGCCGCGAGGCCCTCTCTCTCTGTCGGCGTGCGTGGGGTTTTCCACATTCGGTGACCTCAGGCTCACGGCACCACCACGCA
>NW_027507561.1:0-5000 GCF_052324685.1 Brachyhypopomus gauderio
CCAGTAACAAAACCCGTCCTTTATGGCGCGCGCGCGCGCGCACACACACCACACACACACACACACACACACAACACCCAAAACGAGTCCTTGTCGACAGCCAAGAATTCTTCGCTGAGCCCAATACCTGTGATTGGCTCACTCTCTCGCCCTTTCCCCTCTTTCCATCTCTTTGTATCAACATCCCTTTTTCTCTACCTTCTTTTTCTCTACCTTCTTTTTCTCTTTCTCACTCCTGAGTCACCCTCACCGTGGCGAATTTTCATTCATCCTTCCCGGTCTCTCTGCGACCAATCACAACGTAGGTTTCTCATTCTTGCATCATTTCAAAAAGAGGGGAAAAAACACAGAATTTAACCTGTAATCAGACACACTCTTTGTTAACTTGGCAGAGCGGATGCCATCTGGATGCCAACAACCCCACACCAAACCCCCCCCACCCCACGACCCCCCCCCCCTCCCCACCCCGAGCGTTACCATGACGTTTCGCTGCGTTTCATCATATCCTTCTACGTTTCATTAAAGGAAATAAGATGAGAGGGGAAAAAAGGAACAGAAGAATGAGGGCCGGGACTGGGAGGGTCAACCGCTCCGACCGGACCAGAACCTGGGGACGACCACTGCAGCCTCGGGCCTCTTTATGCCGCCGCTGGCAGACGAAAGAGGGGGGATTGTGGGAATTGGAGTCCAACAGAAAGGCTTTCTGTTGCACCTACTCCTGTTCAGACAAACAAGCATCTCAGTCACCCCAGGCTTCCAACACACACACACACACACACACACACACACACACACACACACACACACACACACACGACACACACCATGACACACACACACACACGTTCATGTGCTCGTTTGCGCGTGTACAGACACACAGACGCATATACACACACACACACACTCATTTGCACACACACACCCCCCCACCCTCCAGGCATGTCTGACAGGAAAAATAAGGGTTTCCATGGCGTCTATCATGGCAGCTGCGTGGATGAGTGCAGGTCTGACAGGGGTTTTCCCCAGGATGAGCTACACTTCCTGCAGATGAAACCGTCTCCACTCATGTATGGGGGTCTGGAGTTGGGCCATAGCTGAGGCCCGGGGGGGGGAACAGGTGAGACCAAGGTGGGGTTAAAGTGGGTGGGGTGTATATGTTACCATGGTGAGGACTGACGTGTGATGTAGACCCATAGCCCTAATCCTTCATAGCACTGCCATACCAATATACGACTAGTGGACTGTGAGCTTCAGCTGTAGAACTGCCCACCTGTGTGTTTCCGTCTTTGTAAGAGAGGGCATGAGACGTGTGTATGAATGTGAGTGTGTGAGTGTGTGTGAATGTGTGAGAGTTTGTGAATGTGTGTGTGAGTGTGAGTGTGAGATTATGTGAGAGAGCGTGTGAGAGAGTATGAGAGTATGTGTGAGAGTGTGTGAGAGAGTATGAGAGTATGTGAGAGAGTATGAGAGAGTGTGTGAGAGTATGAGAGTATGTGAGAGAGTGTGTGAGAGAGTGTGTGAGAGAGTGTGTGAGAGAGTGTGTGAGAGAGTGTGTGAGGGAGTGTGTGAGAGAGTATGAGAGTATGTGAGAGAGTGTGTGAGGGAGAGTGTTTATGAAGTGCAAGTGTGTGAGTGAGTGTGTGAGAGAGGCGTGTGAGTGAGCGTGTGAGTGTATAAGTGATTGTGTGAGGGAGAGTGTTTATGAATGTGAGTGTGTGAGAGGGCGTATGAGAGTGTGTGAGCTAGCGTGGTGAGTGAGTGTGTGTGAGTGAGTGAGCGTGTGAGTGTATAAGGATGAGCGCTGTGTGAGGGAGAGTGTTTATGAATGTGAGTGTGTGAGAGGGTGTGTGAGTGAGTGTGTGAGGGAGAGTGTTTATGAATGTGAGTGTGTGAGAGGGTGTGTGAGTGAGTGTGTGAGGGAGAGTGTTTATGAATGTGAGTGTGTGAGAGGGTGTGTGAGGGAGAGTGTTTATGAATGTGAGTGTGTGAGAGGGTGTGTGAGTGAGTGTGTGAGGGAGAGTGTTTATGAATGTGAGTGTGTGAGAGGGTGTGTGAGTGAGTGTGTGAGGGAGAGTGTTTATGAATATGAGTGTGTGAGAGGGGTGTGTGAGTGAGTGTGTGAGGGAGAGTGTTTTATGAATATGAGTGTGTGAGAGGGGTGTGTGAGTGAGTGTGTGAGGGAGAGTGTTTATGAATGTGAGTGTGTGAGAGGGTGTGTGAGTGAGTGTGTGAGGGAGAGTGTTTATGAATGTGAGTGTGTGAGAGGGTGTGGTGAGTGAGTGTGTGAGGGAGAGTGTTTATGAATGTGAGTGTGTGAGAGGGTGTGGTGAGTGAGTGTGTGAGGGGAGAGTGTTTATGAATGTGAGTGTGTGAGAGGGTGTGTGAGTGAGTGTGTGAGGGAGAGTGTTTATGAATGTGAGTGTGTGAGAGGGTGGTGAGTGAGTGTGTGAGGAGAGTGTTGAGTGAATGTGAGTGTGTGAGAGGGTGTGTGAGTGGAGGTGTGAGTGAGTGGGAGGAGAGTGTTTATGAATGTGAGTGTGTGAGAGAGGGTGTGTGAGTGAGTGTGTGAGGGGAGAGTGTTTTATGAATGTGAGTGTGTGAGAGGGGTGTGTGAGTGAGTGTGTGAGGGAGAGTGTTTATGAATGTGAGTGTGTATGCATGTCTACACTCCTCTCCCCACCTTACTGAAGATGCAGAGAGAGGAGAGAGACTGGAATTTCAATAGCTTTGTCAGATGAGTGAAGGGGGAGAGAGACGGACAGAGAGAGAGAGAGAGAGAGAGAGAGGAGAGAGAGAGAGAGAGAGAGAGAGTTAGAGCCTTAGAGAAGCACAGAAAGAGAGAGAGAGAGTGTAAAGGAGTTAAAGAAAGAGGGAATGTTCTGTCCGGAACAATGAATCCCACTCTCCAACACACACACACGCACACACACCCCCTCCTGTGTGAACATCAGGGAGAGGAGAGACACCGCGTTATAGCACAATGTGCAGGGGGCAGCAGGACTGATGGCTTTGGAAAGCTCAATTTCCCAACACAATCGTCCTCATTTTAGTCCTGTAAATGCCAGCGAGATGGGTGTGCTGCAGTCTTTTGTGTGAGGACCTCAGAGAGAGAGAGAGAGAGAGAGAGAGAGGAGAGAGAGAGAGAGAGGAGAGAGAGAGGAGAGAGAGAGAGAGAGAGAGAGAGAGAGAGAGAGGAGGGGAGGGATAAGAAAGGACAGAGAGCTTCTGTGGTCACCTAACTCAAACGAGGAGGGGGGGGCGGTGTTTACTGAACAAGAACAATTTCAGGGCTTCATTTTGCCCTAAACCAACAACTCCAGACTGGAGGGGTAATCAGGGCCAACACCAAAGGTCTGGACTCGCATGCAGACACAAAACCAGTCACATAAACACAGCTGACTCATTATGAGAGACCTCTGTGTCCTGAAGGTCAAAGTGCATCTACTATGCGGGAGGAACACAGAGAGGCAGCACACAGTTGGGCCTCCTCCTTCGGGGCTCCAGGCGGCCTGGTTCAGTCCCCCCACGGTGCCAACGCACCCACAGCCACGGCTGGCGTCTATTTGATAGGCATTGGGGAGTCGGCCCTCTTATCTGTGTGTGTTTGTTGCGTGTTAGTGGGGACCTGATTAACCTGTGTGTACGTTTCTTCTGTGACTGAGTCCTTTTTGTAGCTTGAGTTACATACGTTTGTGTGTTTGATTATTGGCTTATGTTGATCTCTGTTAAGTGTTTGTTGGATTATTTTTAGGGCCGAGAGGGGGTAAGAGCCGGTTTTCTTTCTGCTTTTCTCCTGGTTTTGAGATAGTCAGGGAGGCCGGTGTTTTTGTCTTTGGGTTGATTGTTTTGTTAGGACTAGTAAGCGTTTGGGTGGGAGTTGTTGGGGTTTCTGTTTGTTGTTTTGGCTTGGCTTACCCTCGGTGAAATGGCCTGTGTTCTTTCATGTTATGTGCAGATCTGGTGTTTCTGCAACAAATACATATGGCTCTGAATGAACCCATGTCCTGGTTTTTGTGGTGTTTCCGTTTTTATCATCATCATCCTTCGGCTAGCGCCCTCTCCTTCATTACTTCGCTTAGGCTGACTTAGATTTGGGCGGGAGATGACCTGGCTAGGGGTCACAGGCCGGGGAGGTCAATCAAGAGCACTTCAGAGGAGGGGGGGGGGTGGGGGGGATGGGAGGGAGAGAGAGAGACAGAGAGCCAAAGAGAGATAGAGACAGAGAGAGAGTGAGAGAGAGAGAGATAGAGACAGAGAGAGAGAGAGAGAGGTTTTGTGAAAGAAAAAAGGAGTGTCAGCACGTCCTGAAGCGGAAATGCTCTCCACGGTTCATTACGGACCAAAATAAAAGAGGGAAGAGCTGCTATTCTGAAGTCTGGCACACAGCATGTGTGTGTGTGTGCGTGCGTGCGTGTGTGTGTGTGTGTGTGTATGTGTGTGTGTGTGGGGTGTGTGTGTGTGTGGGGTGTGTGTGTGCGTGGGGTGTGTGGGTGTGTGTGTGTGTGTGTGTGTGTGTGTGTGTGTGTGAGTGTGTGTGCGTGTGTGTGCGTGCGCGTGTGTGTGGGGTGTGTGTGTGGGGGGTGTGTGTGTGCGTGGGGTGTGTGTGTGTGTGTGTGTGTGTGAGTGTGTGTGCGTGTGTGTGCGTGCGCGTGTGTGTGGGGTGTGTGTGTGGGGGGTGTGTGTGTGCGTGGGGTGTGTGTGTGTGTGTGGGGTGTGTGTGTGTGTGTGTGGGGTGTGTGTGTGGGGTGTGTGTGTGTGTGTATGTGTGTGGGGTGTGTGTGTGCGTGCGTGTGTGTGTGTATGTGTATTTAGTTGTTTTAGTCATCTGGAGGGAAATATCCACACTAGGCCACAAGGTATGAGCTGCATGGTGCTGAGCGGTGGCACCGGGTCACAGCGCCCCCTATCTGTCTCCCAGTGACGGTCTCACGGGCTGCAGTAGCACACACCTGCTCCATGCAAACCAGCCAATCAGTGCCGCACGATCTGCCCAGTCCTTC
>NW_027507561.1:10000-32974 GCF_052324685.1 Brachyhypopomus gauderio
AAGGCCTGATCCTTCAAGGACAAGGATGGGTCAAAGGTTAGCAGTGTCCCAGGAGTTTGGGGGGTGCGCCCTCTACAGCATTCCAAATCAAATTTCTTCTTTTACACCTACCCCTTGTTTTCAAGTGTCCCTTTCCACCTAGCGACCGACTTGTATGGAGCAGTGATTGAAATCTCCCCCTACAAAATGGAGCCACACATCAAGACCCCAGAGCATTATGGGTGGTGGATGGCGGCTGTTGGTGAACCACTGGACGGGTTTTTGCAGGACGTCGTGTCCGATGTGTCGCCCTCAGCTGTGCTGATCTCATGCGGCCTCCCGGTGTCCTGTTTGCAGATGTCGTTCACAACTTCAATTTCACGCATCAATTGGTCTACAAATAAAAATAAGTCCGCTGCTTCATTAGCAGGTAGGTCACCCACCAGTCTGAACTGCTATTAAAGGTAGTTCCGCACCCCACCAGTCCTCTTTGTAAAGCTACATCGCTGCTGGACTCCAGCTACATTTTGGACATCAACTGCCATCAAAAGGTGTGGCATGCGACACAAAATTATTCCTAAACGCTAGAATGCCATGCACAAATCAGCAAGAATGATGCAAATGTTAGCTAGCTAGCTACCAGGATATCAGCAAACTACTAGTGACTTTTTGAATGCTAGTTTTGAAGAAAAGGGCCAAAATACAGTGAAATTACAAGCATCTATGATTATATGGTTATCATAATTTTTACATCATTAAGAGAAAACGTGGTTTTCCTTGCCAACGTCTGCAGCTGTCTTGCCAGTGATTTGTGAGGCGTTTGGAGTGTGTTTCTCAATAACGTCCTAGAGGTCCACATAGCCCCAACATCTTCACCCCCTATTCCTACAAGAATCAGGACCTTATACTCCTAAGTGTGAATTTGCAAAGCCAGAGATGCGGCCAAGTGGTAGGGGTGAGTGGTAGGGGTGAGGGCTGAGTGGGGATCTCAGATCTTTCAGATGTCACCGTCTTAAAATCGTCCGTGCATTTCCATTTTTTCCTTGCATTTTCTGGGTCAAAGAGGACAAGGACCATCCAAGCTGTTCTCAGCATCCAGTCCAAAAGCCAGCATCTGTCATGGTATAGGGGGACATCGGCGCCTGTGCCAGACATAATGGCCGTGTGTGTGTGTGTGTGTGGGGGGGGCTCCATTTATGCAGAGAGAGATGTTCACATTTTAGAGCAACATATGCCGTCGGCCACACAGCATCTTCTCCAAGAACATCTTGGCATTTTCTAGCAGGACACAGATCCAAGAGCAGTGTGTTACAAGAGCAGGTCCTGCAGGAGCAGAGGACACGACCTGTGTCCGCACCCGACATCTCGACGTGACGTCTCGTCTTGGCTCCGACTGAGAACGGGTGGCATGTTATGAAGTGTACCATGCAGCTGAAGACCACAGGGATATTTTCGCTAAACCCAACAAAGTTCAAATGCCCAAATGTAAAAGGTTAGTAAAAAGTCTAAGTGACACAATGGAAACACGATCTCGGCTTTTTCAGAGTGTGTTGCTGTCATCACACTTTGACACGAGTGTATGTTTTTCAAAAAACAATTAGCAAAACATCAAATCATTGTGCATTGTGCTCATACATAAGAATATATAACTAATGAGCTCAATAAAGTACCTAGCAAATATACAAGTTTGAATTCATTTTCTCTCCCAACTTTTTCTCTAACTGGGTTTGAGTTCAAATTGAGCAGAAATACCAAACACAACAACAGTGCCCATTCAGCAGACGCAGACGGGCAGGTTGCGCAGCCGGGGTGTGGGAGGGGCTTGGAGTGGCCATGTAGAGCAGCGGTGAGTGTGTGGGGCGGTGAGCTCGCTGGCTGTGGGGTTTTGAAGTACCCGCACCAGCAGGGCTGTTGTCACTGAGATGGTGGAAGGAGGCGAGGGGCTCATCCTGGGTGGGAGTCCTTCACAAGGCTGACGGCCTGAGGGTGAAAACCACTAGTCTGGTGGTCGCCGAATTCACACTCCTGCAGCGTGGGCCAGATGGAGGGAGTGTGAAGAGCCCATGTTGGCAGCAGGTCTGATTTTTACCTTACTGCCTCGCAAGACGGCGCCGGCGTCTCTTCGGGTCGCCACTGAGAGGATCAAACACTCGTCAGCTTGACGGGGACGAGGCGGTCCGAGGGCGAGCGTCGAGATGGTGGAGCGTGATGTCACATGGGGAGTAACAGTGGTACTGATGTCTGTAGTGCGGGCAGAGATGGATTTCTGTACGTAGGTGAGCCAGTTGCTGAGTTTCTTAAAGACAGTTTGTCCAAGGGTTTGCGTGCATGCGGGTGTGTGCGCGTTTTGAAGGGCTTGAGGTGTAAAGGCAGAATACACAGTCACAGACCATTAGAGTCACCGCCGTACAGCCCGAGTAAGCAGAGTCTGGCAGCCAGGGTAGTGCAGTTTAGTGTATGGAGGGGACAGAAAACAGAGAGAGAGATGGCGAGATAGAGATAGAGAGAGAGAGAAAGCACGGATGAAATGCCGCCAGGAGCTACAGAACGCAAAAGAGAGACAGAGTGCCTGAAAATGAGAGCATGTCACAGTGAGAAGTGAGAGGGACTCTCCCAGGGGCAGTAAATACGAGATCAGGTGCGTCTCCTCCTCAGTGGGGTGAGTGTGTGGAAGAGTGTGTGTGGTGACTCAGGTGTGCTTTCACTCCACAAGGCCCTCAGTGAGGGGGCTGACGCACTCCACCCTCCCCCAGCAAGGAGGAAAAACCGGAGAGAGTCCCGGGCTGCCCGCCCCCCCGGGGTCTGGTGGCGAGCCGGAGTCTGAGACGGGGAGGAACGATGTGCTCCTTTCACACAAGGCCTAATGCCATCACATGGAGCCAGTCAGGATTTCTGTGCCACATTGGGGAACGATGGCTGGTCTGTAAGTATTGCTGGCTGGACAGAAAGGGTGGGAATATTTAAAAATGAATAAATATTATGTTTGTGGGTCGGGGCCAGGCGGAGCGGTGGTGTCCCTGAGTAGTGATTGGTTGTTATACAACATGCTATTTGAAGTTGGGTACCTGCCTCCAAGCCCCTACCTGGATTACACACTAGCAGAGGGGGTGCAGGCACTCAATGGGCACATTAAACACAGAACAACGTGGTTCTGTCCGGTTCTCATACACACATTGGCTTCTCCTCATACTAGTAGCTCAAAACAACTGCTCTTCTCTCTTTGAAAACGCTCATAGACAAAGGGACGCCACACAGAGCATGCTCAGTGTGTGTCTGTGGGTGTGAGACGAACTGAAAGAGACGAGAAAGGAAAGAGAGAGAGAGAGACAGAGAGGGAGAAATAGAGAAGAATGGTGAGAGATGGAGGGAGAGGGAGAGGGAGAGAGAGAGAGAGAGAGAGAGAGAGAGATGGAGCTTCTTGAAAACTGAACCATCATTTCCTGACAGGTTTATCCCTCGAGACAAACGCTAGCAGAAAGCAGCTCATCCTTGGAGACGTCCCAAGAGACACGGCAGTCTGTCCCACTGTGATCACGGCGACCACGGCCGACCCCCCCCAGGCGAGAGTCCGAAGGTGAAGCCGAGGGTCACGACATTCATTGCCCACGGACGGGAAAGGCATGTGGTTTGCCCCGGAGACTGGGCACGACCAAACACATTCCACAACTGCCCACACCACATGGACGGAGTTAGTCTGCAGTGAGCGGTAAACGGGCGCGGGAGAAAGCGGCGAGGGACGGGGGCGTAGGAGATGTTGGGTCGATCGTCAGACAGACGGGCGGAGGTTACAGAGGGTGGCGCGGACGAGGCCGGGTGGGGGTGGAGATGGAGACCATTAGCACAGACGCACACAGACTTTACAGGTAAAACGTTAGCGTAGACATGCACCAACCACAAGACATCTTACATCAGAGAGCAAGACAGAGGAGGAGAGAGGAGGAGGAGGAGGGTGAACCGAGACGAGGAGAGAGAAAGAGACTCAGACAGAATGGAAAAGAAAGAGGGAGGGGAAACTGTAGCAGACTGTCTATTAGAGTGGAGTTTCATTAACAGGCCTTTAATATAGCAGACATATCCATCTCTGTCACACTCTTGTAGTGAGGCTCCACTTACTGTCAGGAAGGAATACACCTCTGAGACTCGCTCGCGTCACACACACACACACACACACACTCCTGGGTTCACCCGTGCTGTACTGCACATGCGGGAAAGGTAATTGCGATCCTGTGCAAATGGCTGCAGTAACATGGACCCTCCAACAACAGCTCTCTAAGGGTGAAGCCCTCTGTCAGTTCCCTTCAGAGCAATCAGGGTTATTCTTTCCTCAAGTGATCCGCAACCGCGTGGCGTTTCCTTACAGGCCCCTCCCTCCCCCGCCCTCCGCCCCGCCTCCCTCCCCACCCACACCCACCCCCACCCATCCATTTATGTATATGCTAATTACATTAATCAACAGAAAAAGTGCTTATTAAATCTGCTAATTGGTATGTAAATAAGTTCCTCCCGACACTGGCGGGTTCACAATCACTTTAATTTAAAATAAATATAAATATGTCAGTTTTCATTTAGGCAGTGGTTGGGGGGGGGGCAGGGATGGAGGGGGTGGCAACAGCCACGGGCGCCCAGCAACGCCGGTCGTCGTGGGTAGCACCGTTTCCTGTCCTTCGTCTGGTTTTCCTGAGATGGCCAGTGGAAGCTGGGGGCGGGGCTTAAACACGAACTCCGTTCCCCCGCATCGGCCACCAGCCGAGGAGCGAGACAGAAGAGCCCCCTGGGTTTGAGGGCAGCATCAATGAATGTATGGAAGGGTTGTGTGTGTGTGTGTGTGTGTGTGTGTGTGTGTGTGTGTGTGTGCGTGCGTGCGTGCGTGCGTGCGTGCGTGCGTGTGTGTGTGTGTGTGTGTGTGTGTGTGTGTGTGTGTGTGTAAACCAGGCCAGTGAGTTCAGGTTTGCTCCTCTGGGCCTCTTTGTCATCCAGCAGAAGAGCTCCAGCACCGGGGACCAGCTCTCAGCTGGGCAGCTGGCTGCCACCATCCCCTGCTCCACCAGCTCCTCCACCCGTCACACTACTAGGACACGCCGTCAACCAACTCTAAACGCCCCTCTGGGAGCTCGCAGGCGAAGATTACTAAACAAAGCCCTTCACTTTAATTGTTCTTATTCAAATCTTCTCCGTATAATCACCCTACGGTATCTAACGGCTCTAGAAACAAATAATATAAAAAAAAACCCTCTTTTTGTGGCCTCTTAACCGCACAATGAGGTAAAATCCATCAGCTCACAATATGTCTAAACTGCATAAAGGCTTGCTTAAGTCAAGGAGCAGTGAATTCAATTACATCTGCCAAAACACCACCCCTCCCCCCAGCCCCACTGTTTCCCCAGATTAAGTCCTAATCTCTTTCAAAGGCCGTTTCAATAATATGACATTTTCCATCACAATGGAAATGAATAAACGCCAGTCAAACCTTCGTACTTTATTTCCCCACCGCCCCCACCCACCCCCATTCCCCGCCCGCTGCGGCATGTGCTGCTTTTGATTGGCCGTCCCTCCCCATCAGCTCGAAACGCGGGAGGCTCCGATTTGAATACAGTAACATGGGCCCCTATTTATTAAAGCTTGGATTAACATGACAGGCAGTTTTGTCTGGGGAGCCTTTAATGTGCCTCAGAGAAGCGATCCGTGAGACAGTAATGGGTTCGGGCTAATATACTTGAGTGATGCTGCTCGCTCGGCGCTCCGGTACAGAACGCTGGAGGGGGACGCGGGCCATGGAAACTGGGATGGTAATATAGGGGGGGGGGGCTATGCATATGTCTGACTGGCTCTTGGTTGTCTGTCTGGCTAAACAAAAGGACGTGGGGTGCTCAGAGACGGCGGTATTCCCGGCTCGGTGCGCGTCCCCTCCCTACACCAGGCTCCTACTCTCGGCAGCGACAGGGCAGGCCTGGAGCGCGCCCAGCTTGAAGTGTCTTCAACACTGCAGTAACAGCCTACGGCATTCCCACCTCTTTAGGTCTCCATCTCTCCCTCGCTCACCGTGTCCCGATTTCCATACTTCCCACTGATGACAGGTTTCCAGTTCCCACCAAATGCTGTTAGCCAAAATGCCTTACCTCTCCTCCAGCCAATATTACACAGCACAGACATAATATCACTTCGCATTAGGCAGGAGAGCACCTCATTCTGGTAAAAATCTGTATTTTTATAGAAATGCCACTAGACAGGAAGTAGCTACAAGAATAAAAATTCGCAGGAAATGTTGCAAAGTGCTACGGTGATGTAAAGCCAGCGAATAGCACGGAAACTGCACTAGTAATAAACCAGTAAGGTGCCCAGTGGACACCCCTGAGTCACCGTGCTAAACAATAGACAAGCCTCATCCGCAGCTAGAACACGAGGGTGTTCCTTCCCCCAAACCCCTGGATCCCAATTAGACCCTCTCTCTGGTTCTGGTGTATGGCAGGTGCCCTCCACACCCATCCTGAGCAGAGAGGCGTAGCGGAGCGAGAGATGAAGAGAAAAGGGAGACGATTAGGGTAGGAGTCAGAGGGAGGAGGTCCAGCCAGCTAACAGCCCGCTTAGCGAAGACGAACTACAGCTGTTTTAAAGACTGGCTTGTCCGGGGGGGAGAGGGGGGGGGGGCGCAGACACCAGCACTATGTCTGTCTCTTAAACGGACTGTAATCAGTGGTCGAGTCTTTGAGTCTTTTAATTAGCATGCATCAGAGGCAGAATGGAGAAATGAATAAATGATGCAGCTAGGACAGGCAGGAGCTGCATCTCAAGCTTCTGTTTGATCCAGGCAGACGCTCCACGTGGACAGACCCCAAATGACCAGAGGTTTCCACAGCGTGTCAGTCGACTGTCTTTGAAGAACACAAGTATGGAATTACAGCATCCTGATTAAAATCTTGTGACTCAGAGCAGTTCGAAGACCACAGGAGGTTTGCGACCTTTATTAATGACGAAGGCTAAAACCGTACATGATTACAGATATTCCCAATCACACACATTAAGACATATGATCATGGCAGCTGTAATGGTTGTAATGATGAATGATGACTGAGACAACAGGGCTGCCTGTTACAGCTCTGCTAAGTGGGGCCCTGGACTGAATGCCCTTCTAATGTAACCAACACAAATCTACTCGAAAGCAGACAGCACCTCTCACTCTTAGAAAGACACGCACACATGCCAGGATGAAATGACGACATGGATTTTGCCCCAGGACACACAGGACACTAATTGTGCTGAAACAGTACATGTCATACATACATGTACATTCAGAAGAATTATATATAGATATATTAAGCCAAGTCAAGCTTTATTTATATAGCACATTTAAAACAACCGAGGTTGACCAAAGTGCTGTACAAATGAGAAACGATATCAAAAATAAAATAAATACATTTTTATTGTAAATATATAAATAAAAGAAGTCACTGACACTTTAAAGCAGAGCTGTATATCTAACATAACATACAGCGTCCTTAAATGCCATAATGGCAACATTGTGGGCTGAACCAGACACAGTGCATGTGTCCACCCACAATGCCTTGTGTCTCCCACCCAATCATACTCCATTGGGCCATTTAAAGGGGGGCTTATGCTAATGTGGGGGAAAGAGCCAATAGCCAGAAAGATGAAGGAGGATCATGTTCATGAACGTGGTCAAATGAAATGTAATAATAGGCTGACAAGAGTGTGTGTGCATGGTGTCCCTGCCTGGTCAGGTATGTGTGTACTGTTCACCAAGTCTACCATTAATGTCAGATACGGGGTTCGTGCGTGCGTGTGCGTGTGTCTGTGTGGCTGAGGCCCAGACCTGTTATGGAAGCTTCTCTGGGCTTGGTTAGATAAGCTAGTGATCCATCATGGAGCTCCAGACTGCCCACGGTGTCTTATCAGGTCTCTCCCAAGGGCTCGCCCTCTCCGTGGCAACCGTCACCCCGAATACTGACCCACATCCCTGCCTGCCACTCCCCACCTCACCCTCATTTACCACGACAACGCTACCGCAGGCCAGCATCACCGCTCACCCGCTCCCACAAGGCAAAACTCCCCCGGGTTCAGCCCAAAGGATGGCAAGCCGCTGGGGACACGATGCCGGGATGTACCTCACCGGCAAATGCTAGAGATACAAAGACGGAGGTTGGAGACGGACCCTGCCGAGGGCACTAGGACCTGTGGGCAGGCGGGGAGTCACTTTCAACAACTCCTGTGACCTTGTGAATGACGGAGGAAGTGGGAGGCAAACATGAGAGAGAGACAGAGATGGATAAAGACTTACAGGGTGAGGAAGAGTGTGTGTGTGTGTGTACGCACGTGTGAGTGTGTGCACACACACGGTAAGGGTAGCGGGCGCAGTTAAGTGTGATTGGACCATCACGCTGCGTCTCGTTAGCGGTTGAACCTACTGTGGTGGCGCCTGACAGAGCCAATCAGACGACGCTGAACTCTGCGGCTCAGCGGGGGGGGGGCGGGGACTTGTTGCCCGCAGGCGGTGCTAGCCCCGGGAGGGCGGGCCCAGCAGGGGGGGGAGGAACCAGCACACACGCCTAGGAGCTCAGCCAATCACTCACCCTCCAGAGTCTCCCCCCCACCCCGCCGGACCCCCAACTGGGCACCGATGACACGCTCCCAGAGCCCAGAGTCAGGAGGCTGCTGCTAGTGCCTGGTGGGCAGGGTGGCGGGTGGGGGCACCACCAAACACAGCAACAACCCTGCAGCACCTGGACCTGGCCAGACATGGGTCAAAAACATGGAAAATAAGCCCCCCCCATAGCCGATCTAAAGGGCAAATAGACAGTCATTGGCATTTGCTAGAAATAGCAGGCTATTCACTGATGGAGGCATTGATGAGATCTATTTGAGCTGAGCTATTTTCGCGCCTCCCCGCTTGTTTGTGTGTGTGTCTGTGAGTGTGTGTGTGTGTGTGTGTGTGTGTTGGGGGGGGGGGGGGGGGGGGGGCGTGCCCTTGCTGGTGCCCGGTGCCAATCGAGCCTCAAATTGAGCCTCTGCTGGGCATCTAAGGCGTCATTTGATCACAGCACGCCAGGTCAGCGCCAAAATTGGCTGCGTGGAGAATAGTGCATCACTCTCTACTGCCGACACTTCCTCCGCTCGTCTGCCCACTGGGACGTCACAGCACGGCCAGACAAGCTCGTGACGGACGGACGCGCACACGCCCTCTGCAAACAGCGGCGTCAGGCGCACCGGATCAACACAGCTGCGCGACGAGCCGTCTTTCCCGTAATTCATCACTCCTCCCACCCCTCTCTCCATCCTAGATGCAGACACACGACAGCCACATCTCTCCCCCCAAGCACGATTAATGAGATGTTGGACTAATAACTGCTGATCTCTTTCCACCTGACAAGCTGTGCGTTTGAAAGTCTGTCCTTCCTGAAGAGTGCGCACAGACACCCCCTCACACGCACACGGCTGGGCATCAGAACACATCTGGATCCGTTTAGCAGACGGAGGAGGGGGGGGGGGGTTTGAGGGGTCACGCAGATGATCAAAGGCTAAAACCGCAGAAGGAATAAACATGAAGATGAATTCAGCTCATGGGGGGATGACACCACCCGTTGTGGGGGGGGGGGGGGGGGGGGGGGGGTAGCGTCTACCCATGTAGGGCTGCGAGTTGTGTTCATCGGGGACTGAAGGTAGAGGTGGGTGGAGGGGACAGAGGCCTCAGGCTAATCCAGGAGCTTGCAGTGACAAGATTCTGGATCCCCGGGTTACTGCGACTCAAAGGATATTAGAAAGCTACACCATGAGAGTTCTGCCCTCTCTCCCTCTCTCCCTCTCTCCTTCACTCACACACCCTGCCTGTGTGTTTGTCACAGGGGGTGATTAGCTGTCAATCCCTCCGTGAAGCAAGATAACCCCTACACACAGACAGTCTCTCCCTCAGGGACAGGCACAGGCGCACACACACGTACATGCACATGGATCCTCACAGAGGACAGAGAGACACGGATGGACACGTGGACAGACACGCACCCACAAACGTGTACACACAGCTTGCAATTATCCAGGGATCCCGCTGCCATGGACATATGGAAGCTTTCTGAACATTCTCTCACCTTCAGTCCTCTCATCACACACGCCCAGGACTCTGCACCTCGTGTCTCTCACTCACTCTGCCTCACACACACACACACGCGCGTGCTTATTTGCGATTTACATTCTGTAAAATAGTCCACATAAAATAAAAAAACTGTAAAGAAAACCACAGCGCACACACACACCCCTGCACAGCCAATCACAGTGCATCTATATACACAAAACCACCACTGCACAGCCAATCACAGGATCTCTCTCTCCCACACACAGAAACACTAGTGCACGGTCACTCTCTGTGTCTGTCTAACCCAACACACAGCTCGGCCAATCACAGCGTGTTTATGTGCCCATGTGCCGCCAGGCTCACTAAGGGCCTATAAAAATACCAGTGCGGTGATAAAAGTGTGGAGCCACTCTGCGATGTGTTCCTAAACGAAGGCGTGACGTGGTGTGTGCGCAGCGAGGGGGCGGGGCCACCGTGGAAGGTCAACCACGCCGCTGCAGTTTTGAGTCTCACGCTCCCTCAGGACAGAGCCAAACGTTTAACCCACCACCCCTCTGTAGCACGCCTGCTGCTCTCGCTGTGGGACGCCATCGAATCGGCCCGTTCGGAGGTACATAATGAAGGGAAGTGTGTGTGTGTGTGTGTCTGACACACGGAGGACACACACTACCTCACATCTCAGGCACTTTCATTACACTGTGCTTTCAGATGGTCCCATTTCAAAGAGAGCAAAAAGCTCTTTCCATGTTCTGAAGTAACTGCGAAGATTAAACTGAAACATTAATCAGGTGTGTGTGTGTGTGTGTGTGTGTGGGGGGGGGGGGCAGGAGAAGACTGTAAAAGAGCAGAAAGAAAGACGGAAGGATTTTCTGTGGTGTTGAGTTAATTGTGAGCTGCCTGTGGATCCCCAGAAGAGAGTTCTGATGCTCTGAAGTCCTAATGGGTGATGGAGAGGCATGTCAACACAAGAGGACAGGAGAGAGGCACCGTGCGCCGTCTCCAAGGACATTCCTGCCGTGGCATCTGTGTGTGTGTGTGTGTGTGTGTGTGTGTGTGTGTGTGTGTGTCTGAGAGAGAGACACACAGAACTAAGCCAGTGTTAACAAAGCTCCCAGGCAGATCCTATGACAAACATGTTAGCGCTGACATTACGGGGACTGGCTGGATGGCTCTTATTCAGACAGAAACGCCATCGGAGAGATGAGAGCTTAAGAGGACTCACTCGGAGAGATGGAAGATGATACAGGGAGAGAGAGAGATGGAAGGAGAGATATAGGGAGAGAGAGAGAGAGATGGAAGAACAGACACAATGAGAGGGAGAAAGCCAGACAGAACAAAGATTAAAAATGACACCCAAGTCACCACCTCACAGAATGTGGCAAAACAAACACATCACGTCCAAATGAAAGATTTCATTACAAAAGGAATAATCTTCACCAATTAACTATACAGTGTGGTCAGAATTATCATAGAATTAAGGAGTGTTTGTTTTCAAACTATAAGTTAAAGTGGCTTTTTATTCATTTTATTTGTTTGTGTTCAACAACCATTTACTTTTTTTTATTCTCTTACTTTTATTTACAAACATAAGGTCAACAACAAAAACAAGCACTGTTCATAATTACTATGCGGTACTGTGCATCACAACAAATGGAAGTTCAGGAAGGTTTTGCATTTAGTTATGCAAATAAAAATAAGACTTATCAAGCTTGACGAAAATCCTTCACAAATACAAAATATGTATATTCAAACATACATTCATCTGCTTATGTAGGATCCTTTTATTTCTGAAATAGTCAAACTCATATCTCATGTCCAGAACTGATGAGATTGTGTGTGTGTGCTCCATCACCACCATCCAGAGAACATCCTTGTTATTGATGTCCACCTGAATAAACTTGCTACTTCAGAAGCGACCATAAATGTTCAGCAGGGTTTAAATCAGGGGAGGAAGCAGACTGACCTATAATCGTGTCATCAGGAAAACCTCCTTGAGCCCTTCACAAGTGTAGTGAGAGAGACAAAAACGTTTGCTCCAAGAATGAGCCGCTCTCCTCCCATCAAATTCAATTTCACTCCCATCTTGCACTTGAAAAGGACCAAGTTCATGGTGGATGGTACAGGACCAGAAGGAGACCCCAGCAATGCCCCGTCTCATTGGAGCAGATTGGCCAATCATAGCCCAACTACTGGCCCATCTAACTGTTGAACTTCATAGGTCAGTAAATGTAGCCAATGTTATCCTCATAGGTTTCTCTTTAAAGACTCTTGGACAGATATGCTACATCATTTAAAAGTGTCCAGTCAGTTCTTTACCTCATAGTAATTGTGAACAATGGTGGACAAACAAAAGAAAGACGGGGTTTGCTAAAACAGCAAAAACAGAAGTCAGGTAACTACGAGACATGAACCAGGGACCAATTAGGAATACATTTGGGGAAGCAGTGCAAATTAATAAAAGGATATATTGACATGTTTCCAAGAAATATATTCATGCATAATAATTCTGAACACAATGAAGTCAACCTGCTGCAAAGAGCCATTATAGCTTGAAACGCTTGGAAACAATCATTAGAAACAGGAACACTAAAAGCAGAAACCACAATCAGATTAATGCAACCTTGGACTCTTAATGTGATGTGCCAGGCAGAGTAATAACACTCTAAAACAATGTCAACCGCTGAATTATGCAGCAGAAATAAGGATGACCCCAAGCAACCCTATCCCGCATCCTCCAGAACCTCAAACCAACCTGAACATTAGCCGAGAGTCACTACAGAATGCCTGTAATTGGCGGAGAGTCACTTTGGAGTGCCCATGATTGGTTAAGAGTTGCTACGCAGCATCTTTGATTGGCTGAGAGTTGCCAGACAGTGTTTGTGATTGGCCAAGAGTCGCTACAGTGTCGGTATCTCTTTAGACACATCTCTCCAACACAATCACCTCAATCAATATCACCTTCCCCAATACCGATTCTCTCCCTTATGTCATCATGTCACAACAACAGCAGGATTAAAATGTAGCAGATAAAAATACAATTTCCCAGCATATTATTTTATCTCTGAGGAGTAAAGTAGCTTTTCCTTGAGGAAAGCTTGAATAATATCGCTTAATCGCAGCGTTTTTGAGGGAACAGAAAACAGTCCCTTTCATGCCGTGGTGCTGATAACGTCAAATTCCATCAGACTCAGAATTCTGCAGTGGCGTCGGAACTCAGACCTCAAACTACTACACAGTGTGGACACGCACAAAAACACACAGAAGAGGAATATGTCCCAGTAAGCCCTGCAGCACACGCTGGCTTACAGGGATTAGCTGCCTGTTCAGACCCCCACCAGCTGGCAACAGACCAGCAACCTTCCCCCTATTGGCCAGAGATTTTAAAAATGTTTTTAAATTATACCATTCTTCACCCCTCCCCTTCCCTGCCAATGACTGGAAGCAAGCAGCCAATTGGTGCTGGCAGCTGACTGGTAGGGAGGGTGGGCGGAGCCAAGAACAGCCAGCCACCCCATGGTACCCTGGTGCACGAGGCAGACAGAAATACATTTAATAAGTTTAATAATCAAAAAATATCTAATCAGCCAATTCGCAGACGGTACAGAAGTTCTGACTTGAGATGGAGTGTTTTCTTTCAAAGGCGAGGACCGTTCCAAGCACTTCTGGCATGGATGCATAATATTCTGTGATGGGGGGGGGGTATTGCTCTGAAATAGATCTGCAAACCAAATCTTAACATCACACAGAAAAGCGGAGAAGGGTAGTGCAGAGTGGAAAGTGAAATATGCAGGTGAGCTGATGGCCTGGAGGTGTGTGTGTGTGTGTGTGTGTGTGTGTGTGTGTGTGTGTGTGTGTGTGTGTGTGTGTGTGTGTGTGTGTGTGGGGGTGGGGGGGGGGGGGGGGGGTGGCTCGCCTGCTACCCGTGGCAGTGCATCAGGACAGAAGCCCAATCGTGGGCTGTTTAGCAAATCCAGCCTGTGATTTCCAGCTGAACGATGTAATTGGTTTTACAGACCAGCTGTGTGCAGGTTTTTGTTCACACCCTCATGGTCTCCATGTGTAGAATTAATCCAACTCAGTTCAATCAACTTGCAATGCTAGAGGTCAGTGAGAACAGCATCAGACATATGCAGAAGGCCATGAACTGTACCATGACCTTACAACCCCCCCCAACACGCGCACGCACACACACACACACACACACACACACACACACACACACACACACACACACACACACACACCTGAATGGGCATCATCAGGCCTTCATTCGGTTCGAGTGCCCTGGTCGATACTGGTGGGGAGTTTTCCTGTGTGCTTCCCCTGTGATTGTGAGGGGATTTCAAGGTGACGGAGAGAAAGTTTCGACAGGGCTGAGTTTCGGCAGGCCTGATTGCTGTCGACACAATTAACCCCCCACCAAAAGCCCAGAGAGAGAGAGAGAGAGAGAGAGAGAGCGCATGGCAGATTTAGGAGGGGGGTTGCAGAGGAAAGCACGCCTTAACAGCTAATTGTAAAAACAAGAACTTCACGTGCTAGCGAGGGACGGGAACTCTCTGTGAGCCTTTCACTGGGGGGGGGGGGGGTTCTGTGGACCGTCTTCAGCTCATGTTCAAAAGAACCCGTCGTATTATTTGCAGCCCAAGAAGACGGTGGAAGAATGCGTTAGCGGCCAGTGGAACAGGCGCAGGAAGAGGTGGACGGGCGGGTGGGGGTTGTGTGGGTCGGGGAAGGTTGACGCACGGATACGCTAGCCGTCTGCTAACCACTGGGGCCTGCAGACCACAGTTCCTGAATCATCACAGCTAGCGGCCTGTGCTCGGCTGGCCCCTCCCCATAGCCCCCCCCCCTTCACACACTCCACTTGCTGGGCACTATGAATGAAACCCTCCCTTATGACCTCGTCTAAGCCCCCCCCCCCCCCCCCCCGGCCCACACAAATCTGCACCGCATTCACACCTAATATATCTGTGTGCCTGTAAAAATGGACCAGTCTGTCTTGGAGGGAGGAGCTTCACATAGGCTCCGCCCACCATAGGTAAGACAGTGGAAACATGAGACATGCTAACCCTGCACACTGAACACGTCCTGAATACTGAAAGCTCTTCCATTAGGCTACAGTTATTATTACAGATGTAACAAAATCACTGTGCCATGAAAAGGTTTAATAACGGAGACAAAAAAAATGTTCTCACACACAGGAAAAAAAAAGTCAGGCTGATGGCAAACATCAGAGCTGGAGCGATGAAGAACTGGAAAGAATAGAGCCCTTCACTTCTGTCTAATTGCATCTGATTATACCCCAGAGCAGCATCTCTGGAAATGGCTCTGAAGGGCTCACAGGGCGGCTTGAGCAAACACCTGAGCACCTCCCGCCATCCATATTTCATGAGCGCCAGTAAACAGGCGTGTGGCAGGAGGCGCTACGGCAGGCCACGCCCCTCTCCAGTCCAGTCTTAAATAATGCCGCCTGACGGCTTAACAGCTTCTCCGTTTGGACAAGTGAGCAAAAAAAAAACAAGCAAGTGGGGTGGAACCGATTCAAGCCAGCTGCTCCGAGTGGCAGGACTAATACAACACTGTTCCTGGCCCCGCCCCCTGGCCCCGCCCCCAAACTGCCCTGTACCTTTATGTGTGGGTGAAAATCACAGGCCTTAATGAAGCTGAGCAGAGTTTTTTTTTCCTGCACTGATCTTATCCATGATTGTCTCACAGACGTAACGAGAGACAAAGACAGGCTTTGATCAGCTGGGATCAGTCGTAGGAGAGCAAGAGAGAGAAAGAGAGAGAGAAAAAGAGAGAGAGAGATCAAGGATCAAGGAAAACAGGAAGAGAAACAGAGCAATTTAAATGATTTAAATCTATTTTACCTTTTGTTTACCAATCTATGATCTTAATTTCTTCATTAAAGCTTTGGCAATACAAGTGTGAAAATTTGTCACGCCAATATAACATCATTGAACTGAAATGGATAAAGAATCAGCTCTCATGTGATACCTACACCCTAGCCCCTCCGCCCTCTCATGTGATACCTACACCCTAGCCCCTCCGCCCTCACATGAGATACCTACACCCTAGCCCCTCCGCCCTCTCATGAGATGCCCACACCCTAGCCCCTCCGCCCTCTCATGTGATGCCTACACCCTAACCCCTCCGCCCTCTCATGTGATGCCTACACCCTAACCCCTCCGCCCTCTCATGTGATACCTACACCCTAGCCCCTCCGCCCTCTCATGTGATACCTACACCCTAGCCCCTCCGCCCTCACATGATACCTACACCCTAG
Organism: Brachyhypopomus gauderio; assembly: GCF_052324685.1. Taxonomy (NCBI): domain Eukaryota; kingdom Metazoa; phylum Chordata; class Actinopteri; order Gymnotiformes; family Hypopomidae; genus Brachyhypopomus; species Brachyhypopomus gauderio. The sequence continues at coordinate 26,344 of NW_027507561.1, forward strand.
CCCCTCCGCCCTCTCATGAGATGCCTACACCCTAACCCCTCCGCCCTCACATGATACCTACACCCTAGCCCCTCCGCCCTCTCATGTGATACCTACACCCTAGCCCCTCCGCCCTCTCATGTGATACCTACACCCTAGCCCCTCCGCCCTCACATGATACCTACACCCTAGCCCCTCCGCCCTCTCATGTGATACCTACACCCTAGCCCCTCCGCCCTCACATGATACCTACACCCTAGCCCCTCCGCCCTCTCATGAGGTGCCCACACCCTAACCCCTCCGCCCTCTCATGTGATGCCTACACCCTAGCCCCTCCGCCCTCACATGATACCTACACCCTAGCCCCTCCGCCCTCTCATGTGATGCCTACACCCTAGCCCCTCCGCCCTCTCATGAGATGCCCACACCCTAGCCCCTCCGCCCTCTCATGAGATGCCCACACCCTAGCCCCTCCACCCTCACATTAGATACCTACACCCTAGCCCCTCCGCCCTCACATGATACCTACACCCTAGCCCCTCCGCCCTCACATGATACCTACACCCTAGCCCCTCCGCCCTCTCATGTGATGCCCACACCATAGCCCCTCCGCCCTCTCATGTGATACCTACACCCTAGCCCCTCCGCCCTCTCATGTGATACCTACACCCTAGCCCCTCCGCCCTCTCATGTGATACCTACACCCTAGCCCCTCCACCCTCTCATGAGATACCTACACCCTAGCTCCTCCCTCCACCCTCTCATGGGATACCTACACCCTAGCTCCTCCCTCCACCCTCTCATGTGATGCCTACACCCTAGCCCCTCCGCCCTCTCATGGGATACCTACACCCTAGCCCCTACACCCTAGCCCCTCCGGCCTCTCATGAGATACCTACACCCTAGCCCCTCCGCCCTCTCATGAGATACCTACACCCTAGCCCCTCCGCCCTCTCATGAGATACCTACACCCTAGCCCCTACACCCTAGCCCCTCCGCCCTCACATGAGATACCTACACCCTAGCCCCTCCACCCTCTCATGTGATACCTACACCCTAGCCCCTCCCTCCCTTCTGAGCCATACTGACTCTACCTGCTTCTCTGGCTTAGGAACTACAACTCTGTGGATTGGGAACTTTGGTTTTGAGGCGTCTGCCCCGTCTACAGCAGCTTCTCCCAGATTAAAGTATCTTTTAAAAACAACAAAAAAGAAACATCAAAACAAGGCACAATGATTTGCAGCAAAGATGGCTAAGACACCAGCACCTACAACAGACACGTCTGGCGAAAATCCTTCACAAGCTGCGGGTGAATCTTCACACTTCTGTTAAGTTCCATTAAGTTGTCTGTAGCTTGACTGGGTTCCTACAAATATCCCAGCCAATCCAGGAGTCTAATTGCAAACTCGAACCCTTAATCCCCCAGCGAATTGGGCTGAAGGACTTCCTCATCCACCAAAACCGCCACCATCACCTGTTCTCCGCTTCTCCTGGCCCACGGGGCTTCTCCGATCGATGCCGCCCTGCCGTGCTCGTTGGACTCCACCCCCCACGCCGCACCACTCCCCCCGAACACATCAGCGCCCTCCTCCCCTAAAGTCGCCCTCCTGCGGCTCAATGAAGAGACGGTGCAACTGCTTGGCTTGCGACGGTTAGCCGGCCGTGATCCAGTTTGTCCCAGAACACCAGCCCGAGGCCTCCGACAGGCGTCTAATCAGTGAGCTAAGAGCATTAGGAGAATAAATACACCGCTGTGGTTGTGGTGAGAGGGCCCAGGCCCTCGGCCCAGATACTGGTGCGCCCGGCAGGCCTTTTAATAAGACCACCGGTGATCAAAATCAATTACCCACCCCTCCTAAAGGGCGGCAGTACCAGAGCACTCAAGAGGTCTGGATTTACATAAGACTGTAATCCCCTAGACCAAACCCCAACATGTTCTCACACACACACACACACACACACACACACACACACACACACACACACACACACACACACACACACACACACACACACACACACACACACACACACACTAGTCGGCTCTGGACTGAACACAAATTTCAATGTGTGCATGCATGTCCTCACTGCTATTATAAATAAATAAACAAAACAAAATAAATAAATATGTGAAATATAAAAAACAAGCAAGCATCTGTTTGATGTGCCTGGAACACCGAGCGGTGGAGAACTGAAGTTCTCACAGATGAACAGGAAAGGAGACGGGGGAAAAAAAATAAGCCATCACCATGTGGGTGTATGCTGAGGGCGTGGCCTGCACGAGGGCGTGGCCAACCACGGGGCCCGCTGCCTGCCTGGGACGCGCTTCCACCACAATGGTGCTCATTTGGGTCTTTTGACTTGAACAAGAGCGGCCCCACTGCCTGGGGAGTTTTTAAATCAGGGCTGGCCCAGTCACGGCTCGGCGCCATTCTGCCCGTGTGTGAGAGACCCAGGCTCCGGCACCTCTCCTCACGCCTGCGGAGGGAGGCGTCGGCTCTGCTGCCGTGCCCCGCCTGCCCAGCGTTAGTGGCACATTGGGAAAGAATCTGTTTGATTGAAACCCCCGCGAGCATCCAATCAAACCTCACCGCTGGCCCTTCTTCACCGGAGCAGCGGGGGCAGCACAGGAGCATTATGGGAGCTGACGCAGGGCCGGGCGGGGTCGCTCCTCTTTGGCAAAGGGGCGTGGCAGAGCGGACAGGACACGCTGGCAAAGCTGCCTGGAATCGCTAGGGATGAAATTGCATTACACATTCAGGAGTCAAAGAACAGACACCAACCACGTCCTAACCAAGGGCCAACGAAAGGCTTACTCATGGAACCACAGCGTGGGGGAGATGGCAGCCAATCGGATGGCAGCTCATGGGCAAAGAGGCTAAATTCTTTGATGAAGAACCCGCCCACTGGATTAGGAGGGGCCTGTTAGCACACCACAGAGTTCACTCACATTCCAGCTGAGATTCACCACTAAACACCTCAGCTGGGGCAACATCAAACACTCACAGTACATTTTCTGACGGATGTTTTTGCGGGAACTTTCCTTGAGCGCCGGCAGGATGTAACGGCCATCCTGAAACTCAACAAATCAGGGATATAAATAAATGGAGAGCCTCACAAGGCTAGCCCAGAGCCAGAGAGAGAGGGGAGAGACAGGGAGGAGAGAGAGAGAGAGAGAGAGGGAGATTTTCCTGGTTAGTAGGAGATCCCTTTGTCCCATTGGCTGTATGCCATGGCTTGGCTCCACTTTGCTAGGACAGGACATTCTGTCACCATTACCCACCTCAACATTGGATTACATAATCTGTCTCATATTAACAGCATTTTCCATGTTTTCTCTCCATAACGTACTGCCGTCAACATAGTACCACAACACTCAAAAGGTGTATCGCAATCGCAATGCCTAAAACTCATCACAATACGATACTTTGGCCATATTGCGCAGCCCTAACGTCTCCAGCCAGGATGAGACAGGAAGGACATCAGCCTGTATGAGCACAGGTCCCCGCCCCCAAAGCTGAGTCCATGGGGCGGGAGGAATGCCCGGCACCGAGGCACGGGGACACAGCCATGCCATGAGATAGGGTGATAAATATTAGGTGAAAAGCAGCAATTAAAGACAAGGGATATTAGTATTTGCATAATGCAGCAATTATATTTCTCCCATCTCTATCGGGCCTGGTAATCACTTGTCTCCAGCAGTTTAATTACAGCTCTGTGATGACTACTTAATGCAATTAGATGTTATACCTTATTGTTGCTGCTGCCATATTACATCAATTATATTAAAGAGTTCACTTCTGTGCCGCTTCTGTGTGGGCCTGCACTGAGCACTCTCTGACGACGACTTCGTTTGACAAATGAAATAATCAATGAGAGAGAGAGAGAGAGAGAGAGAGAGAGAGAGAGAGAGAGAGAGAGCAAGTAAGGTCTCAACATGTTGTCTCCCAGGCAAGAGTAGCCACTAAGTAAGAGAGAAAGAAAGGAGTACAGCAACATGAAGCAGAGGCTTAGTTTACATAATAGAGAAGAGCTTGTGGTGTGATTGCACAGCAGCTCAGGTAACTGTGCCATAAACAGTCAGCTGTCGGGCTTCGGGGCGCCGGTGCCGTCAACACTCGGGTCTTCCTCTTACTGATCAGACCCAAACGCAGCTACGCCCAACACCGTGGGACTGCAATAACACCAGCGCGTGCACCACCTGTGCCAACTCAACGTGAGCGAGGTGTAGTGGAGGAGATGCCCTCAGCCTCTATCCCACTCATCCACCCTCCCTCCCTCCCTCCCTCCCTCCCTCATCCACCCACCTAAGGAGTGATGGAGGGGGGTGGGGGGGCAGAAATGGGGGAGGGGTTGGGGGGTGGGGGGGGCAGAAATGACCCTTCAGTTAAGCTTAGACAGTGAAACTGCATAATAAGGAGTTGTGGTGGAGGGGCGTGGCCAAGCCGGTCACGTGTGGGCCATGATAGGCTGTCTGTGAGGAGCAGGGTGCACGTGGACCTGGGGCACACTTCTCTCCAGCAACTGTCTCAGCGTGAGAGACCTGGACCTGTCCTGCTTATGAACGTCCCCGCTGAACAGGTCGAGTTGTCCTGCGTGTGCTTTGTTTAAGACCGTAAGGAGGAGATGGCAGGCAGCCGCAGCCTCTCACACACACACTAGTTGAAAACAGTAAACTGTTTCTAAGTGTTGATCTGTGCCAGCCATTACAGACAGGTGCAGCCATAAATCCTTCCTTATCACTGCCACTGTCTGCAGAGGGTGTAAGAAAACCTCACACACACACACACACACACACACACACACACACACACACACACACACACACACACACACATACATACACTCATACACACACATACATACAAAGAGGGACAAGCGCACTGAGTGAGAGTGAAATGTGTGTAACACACAAACACACACACACACACACACACACACACACACACACACACACACACACACACACACACAGTAACATACAAATGCAATCTGTATGTAAGATTGGAGTGAACCATTCTGGCCATTTAGCAAAAAAACAGAGAAGAGTGGCGAGAGAGAGAGAGAGAGAGAGAGAGAGAGAGAGGAGAGAGAGAGAGGGGGGGGGGAGAGAGGAGAGAGAGAGAGAGAGAGAGAGAGTGGGAAGGAGGGAGAGAGAGAGAGAGAGAGAGAGAGAGAGAGAGAGAGAGAGAGAGGAGAGTGGGAAGGAGGGAGAGAGAGAGAGAGGAGGAGAGAGAGAGGAGAGAGAGAGAGAGGGGGGGGAGAGAGAGGAGAGAGAGAGAGAGAGAGAGAGAGAGTGGGAAGGAGGGAGAGAGAGAGAGAGAGAGAGAGAGAGAGAGAAGAGAGAGAGAGAGTGGGAAGGAGGGAGAGAGAGAGAGAGAGAGAGAGAGAGAGGGAAGGAGAGAGAGAGAGAGAGAGAGAGAGAGAGGAGAGAGAGAGTCTGAGACTGACTCCTGACCCATTTGCATCCAGTTTCAGAAAGCAGTCATTCCCTTTAACTGTGGTCACCTGCTAATCTAAGGGCCAGCCTTACATACCTGCTGAACTGGGGGGGGGGGGGGGGGGGGGGGTGAGGGGGGGGGGGGGGGGGGGTGAGGGGGGAGAGAAACATGTTCAGCTCCACATTCTATTTATTTTGGCAAAGCTGTACCTAATACAGTCATGCCAATAAAGCTACTTTCAACTGAACTGATTTGAGAGAAGGAGAAGAGAACAGACCATTAAAACCAGCAGTCTGGAACCAGCCCACCACACCAAATAAGTGCTTTAAGTAACTCTCTCCCTTCTGTTTTGGTGTGTGTGTGTACACACAAGTGTGCATGCATAAGTGTGTAAACACCACTGTTTGGTAATGTTGGCATCATTACAGCTGCTCTGGCCAATTACAGGCTGTCACTATGGTTACCCAGGAGCACCTTGGATCATGGGAGGTCTTGAGCCTCCTTAGGAGAGGGGAAGGGGCGGGGGTTGTGTCTCCACCTCACCGCAGGCCTCCGACCACACACACACACACACACACACACACACACACACACACACACACACACACCTGTAATAGAGCTGACCTCTTTGAGATGGCTGTAGGCAGCACCTGGACTCATCCATGTTACTTTACACAGTAAAGACGCAGGTTCTGACTGTTTCTGGGAGGAAATTAAGTAGAGAGGGAGACGTCAGCAGCGCGCGCACCAGCGCACCTGAGCTAGGTTTAAGCTAGGCTCAGCCGCGCGAGTCCGCACACCTCGCGCGAACATGCGCCAGCGGCGGAAGCATTTATACTTGATGCGTCACATTCTTTGCAGTGTTGTCCGTAACGATATGTGGTAGTGTAAAGAAACACCCCTCAAAAACAGGGGAAGGAACATTTACCTGACGAATTTTAATGTTGCTTTGTGTTCCCCAGGTTTGAAAAGTGCTGGAATTTAGGCTAAAGTACTTGAAAATGCTTGAAATTGTAACTACTTCGTTTCACAACAAATATCTGTCTGACTGAACAGTTCTCTTTACGTTAACAAATACGAGCCTCTTGTAATTCCAGGATGAAACATGAGAGAACGTGAAGACGTTAAGATTGAGCGTTTTGAAAATAAACAACCATTAAATAAAATATATGCTAGCTTGGTAACCAAGTTAGCTACCGGAACAAATCCTA
>NW_027507562.1:0-17500 GCF_052324685.1 Brachyhypopomus gauderio
AGGGTGTGAAATGCAGGAGTACATCTAGGCTTACATACCCTCTTGTTTGAGCTCACTCTCGTTTGAGCTCACTAGTTTACGCTCACATTTGAGTTCACTTTTGTTTGTGCTCACTCATTTGTGCTTACTCCCTGTTCAAGTTCACTCTCACTGCTCTCACTCTCACTGTGCTCACTCCCCGTTGAGCTCACCTCTCGTTTGCCCTCAATCCTGTTTGCGCTCACTCTTGTTTGCGCTCACTCTCGTTCGAGCTCACTCGCGTTCGTGCTCACGCTGGTCCTGCATGTCCCTCTTGTTTGCGTGGCCCTCTGGTTTGCACTCCCCCTCTTTCTCCTCCTCTGCCAGCTCCTTCTCTTCTCTCATTCTCCTCCAGCTGTAAGCTGTAAGCTGGAACGCCGGCCCAACGGCAATGGAGACCCAGATGCCGGTATTTCTCCACTGTCACTTGGCCTCTCCCCGACAGATGGAATTCCTATCAGTCTGCCCCCCCCCCCCCTCTCTGGGACAGGGGGGTGAGGAGAAGGAGTGCTCCCTCTGAAATGAGAGGGAGTAAGGAGGATCAGTGCTCCACATGTGGAACTGGCCGCAGTCGAGCGACATTCGCACTAATGTTCTTGTCCTTGTAGAACATTGTGCTTCCTCTGTGTTTTTTTAATAGATGCGGTTTCTCTGACTACAGCAAAGCTTCCAGGAGATTCCAGATGGAACCGCTAAGCTAAACCCCCTCCTTCTCTTCCTCTCTCTTCTCTTTTCTCTCTCTCTCTCTCTCTCTCTCTCCCCTTCTTTTCCTCTCCGTCCTGTGGGACAGTTTGGGGCGTCTGCACAATGGGCCTATTTTATTCAAATCAAGCTGACATCTGGCCTCGGCGGGCCCACCTAACGGCGGCGGGCCCAGTGTAGACCTCTGCAGGGGGCGCTACCCGTGACTCTGCACAGGGCTGCAATATGCTCCCTTCCTGATTCGCTTAATGAAGGATGTCCTCTGGCCAAAAGGCCTGATTCCATTAGGAGGTGGAGGGGGTTCGACCACCACTGGCCGAGTGGTTCTGTGACCCACAGCGCAGGGTACGGTGGCCATCTACACACGGCCTTAGGATGAAGAAAACCCACGGGACCCGTAGTTCAAGGACAGAGTGAGAGGACTACACTCACCACCTCTGGTTTACACCCGATTTCAGAGGCTCCCCCCAAACACCGTCTATGACCAGCCATTCACCTTTCATTAGAGACCTGCTGATTGGTTGTGGCCGCAGCAGACATTTCACTGGGCCTGCACCGGAGCACTGGGCCTGATGCTGACCTGAGCTGGAACTCCTGGTACGTCTGAGATATATAAAGCATGCGGACGGAGACAGCACTCTTTTCCTGGGATTTTATCCCTCACTACACACTCTCCCCCATGGCCTTATGGGTAGAGATGATTTTAGAAATGTAGTGTTTTAGCCCAGACGAATGCAGCCCAAGTGCTACTCCCCTACTGGAAGGTCATCCCGTCTGTATCCTGTATCCCGAGAAACTTCCATTTTAGGTCATCAAACTCCGCAAACATTTTTTGGAAGTGATCCTCAAGCGAAATCCTTCTGTATCACAACGTCTTCATACCCCCTCCACCTCTCCCTCTCCACCCTCCTCCATCCAGCCCTCCACCGCTCTACCTCCATCACCTCCTCTTCCCCCCTCCTAACCTGGTTTCGTTATCGCTGGCCGATGCGTCCTCCACGGCCCGTGCCGTGTTTCTCGAGGTGGAATTCTTGGGTTCATGTGGTTATGATTTGAGGCCGTCAAGCTGGGTTTTTGTTTTAATGCATGTGCTTAGCTCAGGGCCAGACCAGCCGGCTTCACACACATCAAAGGCTGAGAGCACTGAATCAAGGTGATTCTACACTCGTCCCAACACCACCACCCTTCTATCTCTCTCTCTCAACACACACACACACACACACACACACACACACACACACACACACACACACACACACACACACACACCCATGCGTTATATGCTCCATATACTTCAGTCTTCCCTTCAGACAAGCGCACACACCCCTCACACCACATTCCCCACCTGGCTCCTTTGTCACTCACCACAATTAACTCCACCCTTCCTCTTCCTCCACCCACCGTCACCTCACACACATCTCACACAGTTCGTGTACACTGGCTCTGTTGTGTGACAACCCCTTCACGCATTCTCAGCGGTGGGATCAAATCCCACAATGCCTTTGGGCACAAGCGGACATCCAGTGACGTCCTACACATCTCTTTGCTTTTCCGATGTAGCTCCGGTATTTTGTGCTGGGCAAAGCCACCGTTCCTGTCTGGTTATAACAGAGAGTGAGTGACGATCATACCACAAGCTGCATATTAGGTCTGGCTGTGCAAAACCCCCAACCCTGGCTTCAAATAGTTCCAAGCCTGCGACAAGGGTTACGAGCAGGTTACCATGTAGGAAGGAATTTAGAAGTAATTCCTTTTATATTGGATTGGACCGCTCTTCCTTCTGCCACAGAATCAGTGGGCCACATCAATCCTGTGTTGGATGAGGGCGGGTGGAGGGGCCCTCACAAACACCCAGGGTCCTGTGACAGCCAGAGTCTGCTATCAGCTGGAGAGGAGGAGGAAAACATAGAGTGTTTTGATTTTGATATGAAGGAGGGAGAAAAGGTATGGGCCTGACAGCATGGCTTCTACTGCCCCGTCTGAGGCTTCTACTGCCCCGTCTGAGGGTTCTACTGCCCCGTCTGAGGGTTCTACTGCCCCATCTGAGGGTTCCTACTGCCCCGTCTGAGGCTTCCACTGCCCCGTCTGAGGCTTCCACTGCCCCGTCTGAGGGTTCTACTGCCCCATCTGAGGCTTCCACTGCCCCATCTGAGGGTTCTACTGCCCCGTCTGAGGGTTCTACTGCCCCATCTGAGGGTTCTACTGCCCCATCTGAGGGTTCTACTGCCCCGTCTGAGGTCCTGGGGACAGCACAGCCAACCAACATGAAAACAGGCAGATGGTGTTGTTTGTGTGTTTCACACCATCCCAGCCATCAACAAAAAAACACACACACACAAATCAGTGGCATGAAGTGGTGTGAGAATGTGTGTGTTTTGGTCTGGACTCTTTAAATTCCCCCACATGCATAGGATTGCATTTGCATACAGGAGCACATGTTACAATTAAAGTCTACACTGCGTAGACCTGTAGGCTGAACGCAGAGATGGCGTGTCTCTTAAGTGCACGTCTCTGAGTTAAACTCCCATGAACTTGTTGCTGCGTACTCCCGTGTAGGTGTGTGTGCTGATGTGGACAATTCCTGTCACATCGCTCTCGAGTGTGTGTGTGTGTGTGTGTGTGTGTGTGTGTGAGTGTGTGTGTGTGTGTGTGTGTGTGTGTGTGTGTGTGTGTGTGTTTGTGTCTGCCTTTCTCTGTGAGGAAGCAGGGGTTGCCGAGACCATCATTAGGTGGCGTGGGGACAGCATCATGGTACCACCACCACCACCACCCTCACCACCACCACCACCCCCACCTCCCCCAGTGTATTCAGGTCATGGCCCCCGTACCTCTGAAGTCACAGCTACACATCACTGATACTCGAAACTCTCTCTCTCCCTCCCTCTCTCACCTCCCACTCTTTCTCCCTCCCTTTCTCTCTGTCGTACTATCTCTCTTCCTCTCTCTTTCTCTCCCTGTCACTCTCACTCCTCTCTTCTATCATCTCTTACTTTCTCATCTAAATAAATTTCTTTCTCCATCTACCCCTTACACATATATGCAGGAAAAGTCTAAAATGATGAATCACCACTACACATACTCCCAAACATATATTTACATTCTCTCTCTCTCTCTCTCTCTCTCTCTCTCACACACACACACACACACACACACACACACTCACACACTCACACACTCACTCACACACACATACACACGTGTTGGGGTGAGTAAGAGGTTACTGGTGTGTGTGCTCCAGTTAGCTGCTCTGTTGTATTATCAGTACTGGTGTTTTGTTGGTGTATCTCCACACCCCCCCAAACCCCCCCCCAACACACACACACACACACACACACACACACACACCCAGGAGCACTCGGCACTGGTGTGGATGAGCCCGCCGTCAGCTGCGTCTGCATCCCTGAACCCCACAGACACCTTTCAGCACGGAGCATTGAAATAACAACCGCAAAAGGCACAAATCGATCACAAAATTCAGGCCAGCGTGCGTTTGATTTAACGTTAGCTTTAATAAAACTCTGCAGGGAGAATGTTCAGCGAGAATGTAAGCTTCAGATAACTGCAACCCTCATCCAGTTTGACAAGTAGCATAAAAGTCAAAAGAGAAAATAATTATAGCAACCACACAAAACAACAACCAGCGTTAAGACACAACCCACCCCCATACACACACCCCCACCCCCCCAGCCAGAAGAGATCTATCTTAGGAATCATTAACCATGCATTGTCAATGCTGGGTTCAAGCCATTACAGAGAAGAGAGAGTTCTTATCTACAGCACCATCATCTCGACGAAGAGCTTTGAATTTGAGATGAGGTGCTCTCAGGCAAGCTAAGCACCAGCGCTAATGTGTTTGTGGCTAAACGCAGGTTACGGTAAATGGGCGTGGTGGCTTCCCGTATGAGTGGGTATTACGTGATGTCAGTATATGAGGCTCTCTGGCGAGTCCCAGTTAGCTGGACAGACGTCTGTGAGAAGATAAAACAGGTTAACGAATCTGCACCTTGGAGTGAAAAGGGCTTTGAAAAGCATGAACATTCACGTGGGAAACGTGCAAAGTTGTGCGAAGCATGCATGTTCATGTGAGAAGCATGATTGATATAGCAAGGGTCTGTACGGGCCTTATGGTGGGGGATTGATTGAGTCCTGCTGGACTTTCCTGATGCCCCAATTCGCACCCCCCATACCCCATACCCCATACCCCATACCCCATGTCCCTTGATCCCTCCCTTGGGCTCTCCGCTCTCTCCATCGTCTCTCCTTCCAGGCACTTTTGGATAACTCTCCCTCCATCCGTAACCTTTTCTCCACCCTCCAGAAAGCTGGACAGAAGTGCCCGATCTCTCCGTTCTGTAATCACGTTGAAAAGGAATATTCTGCCAATATTAATGATTCTCGTTTACCTTTAATGACACGGCCTCTTTGGTCCTCCCTGTGCCACGGAGCTCCAGCAGATACCCCCCCCCCCCCCCCCCCTCGTGCCCTTCGGGATCTCCGAGCACATTCCACTTTCTCTTTTTTCCCGCGCCTCGTCCTTGGTGTCCTTCGGCCCGGCTCGGCGGGAGGCTGCGCTGCTCTGGCTCCAGCTGCATGCGTAATGGAGACAGGGGAAGCTCAGTCTGTGGACTGGAGATGCGAACGCCCCCACCCCCCTCCACCCACCTCCACCCACCTCCATCCGATTGCATGTTCAAAGGGGCAAGGGGCACGTTTTAATATCTCCTCAAAACAGAATTCCCTACTTCTGTTTCTTCTTCGATCTCGCACTCCCTCCCTCCCTCCCTCCCTCCCTATTTACTCCCCTGCTCTCCTCCTCGCAGGTGCCATATCCGCCCGCGGCATCCTGCGGTCGTGAGCTGGGAGGAAATAGAGGAGCCGTGTGTGAGAAGCTCTCATTGGCCGGAGTGGTAGGGAGGGAAATTGAAGTTTTCTTCAAGGTCAGAGGAATTAAGGACAGTGGAAATTCACTGGCCTTCCCATTGAAGTTGCTGGACGGAGACGCTGGACGTTTTATCGATCTGTGGGCCGGGCAGCAGGCACCTGTCATCAGCTCATCACGCTCCAGGGCTGACGGCCCCTTGGCTGTGGTGTGAGCTTAAAGTAATCTCACCTGCGGTGCTCTAATCTGTAGTACTCTAATCTACAGTACTCTTACCTGCAGTACTCTAGCTGTAGTACTCCACCTACAGTACTCTAACTGTAGTACTCTAACCTACAGTACTCTGCATCACTCTCAGCCACAGTACTCTCTGTGTGTCTGGCCAGAAGTTGCAGTGTTTTCAAACCCTGGCTATTTGTGGGATTCTGGCCCAATCAGATGCCTCCTAGGCTACTTCCTGTATGAGACCGGTGAATTTTGGAACAAATGGCATGTGTGTGTGTTTGAGTCTGTGTGTATGTACGCAATTCACATCCTCTAAAGAATGGAAACACTTATACACTGTTGGGAGTCCTGAGGTGATAGACCTCACAGTCATAAAGTGTGTTTGTGTATGAAAGAGTGTTAGTGTGTGGATGGGGCATGGTTGCAGGAAATAAGCTTTCACACACACACACACACACGTGCAAACACATGCAAAACACACACTCAAACACACACACTCTCCACCAGAGGACCTCCCACACGGGTATCAGGGAGATGGAGGATTGGTGTAGCTGTGTGTGGCTACCCATGGCCTCATTGTGATGTTATTGGCAAAGCCTGGCACACAGCTACACCCACCCCTCATGCCCTCCACCCGGAGGCCTGTCCTGGCCCTGTCCACCAGCTCTGTGCTGCACACTGCTGGTCTCTCACCGTGCATCTCTCTCTCTTCTCTTTTTCACTGTCTTTTCTTATTAGAGACTTCTTTCTGCATCTGCCTCTTTGTGACTCTCCGGGCTGTCTCAGTCTCGGGCGGTGTGGCGGGCGGTGTTGCAGAGGGGTTATTAAGCGCCTCCACCTGTCATGCAGGTGTAGGGGGAGGAGGTGAGCTGCTCCTCACAAGCTCCTGCTCTACACCAATTGGTCTGGCTTCAGTTCACCTCCGACAGGACCCAGAATTCTAACCGCACACTCGCAGTCCCCACTTAGCACAGCGTAACAAGCCGAGAGAGATGGTGGAGACAGAGAGAGAGAGAGAGAGAGAGAGAGAAAGAGAGAGAACAAAATGAGTGAGAAGGGGGGGGGGGGGGGGGGGGTAAGGGGGTGAGAGTTGCCTGTGACACTACCTTCCTCTCTAACCCATTAGCGGGTTAGACGGGTCAGGAGGAAGTGACCTCAGCTTGAAGGCGATCATTTGATCATTTGGAAGCTGGATCTCTCATTGTGAAGTTCATGGTGAGCAGTCAGCTGGTGTGGAGAGAGGTAGATGATCCAGGCTGGGTGGAGCTCCTGCAGTGCTGCACAGCCTGGACACTCCACCACCTTCTGGGGACGATTTGAGACCAGCAACAGATCTGACGGCAGAGCTATGGAGGAGCGTACCGGACCTGGAGGGGTCCTCTGGGCCAGGCTCCTGGCTGGTTCTGTTCCCGCTCTAGAGCTGTCAGTCTCCTGTGCTCCGCCCCCATCCTGTTGGCCGTGGCAGGGGACTGGACGGAGAGATCTCCATGACGATGAACTTTCATCTGCCAACATTAAACAACAATAACAACATGAAAACCGACAGCACACACACTTGTAATGTTACAGTTAGAGAAACTTTGTTGTGATGCGGGCGCACACACACACACACACACACACACACACACACACACACACACACACACAAACATGACTGAAATAAGCCTTCTCAGCTCAGATGTGCCAGTAAACAACTAGGGATTATTAAGTAGAGGTCAAGTGGAATCAATTCATTCAGTTTTGCAGCATGAATGTAGAAAACACCACCATGTGCTCCTTTACACTCTCTCGCTTTCTCTCTCTCTCTGTGTCTCCTTGCATCTCTCTCTCTCTCTCTCTCTCTCCTCTCTCTGTGGAGTGGGTAATTAGCCATCCTCTATTATAGGTGTCTCTGCATGATGCCTGTGTGATTGTTTATGAGAATATGACTGAGACAGCAGGCTGCTTAATGCACCGAGACTTGTGTGAGCTCAGCTTGGGCAAACAGCAGCGGGGACGAGAGAGCCTGACGGTGCAGCTCCGCCAGAGAGACTACAGCCCCCCTCCACTTTAACAGCCCCTATAAACCTGGGGGGGGGGCGCTGTGTGTGCATGAATGACTGAGCATGGTGCAGTTTAAGAGTGAGTGTGCAGGAGCCCAGCTGTCACTCAGCACACAGCACGCAGAGAGAGAGAGAGAGAGAGAGTGAGAGAGAGAGAGAGAGAGGGATATGACGAATCCAGGTGTTAAGTGGTATAGCGCTGGCATCAGTGTAGCGCTGTAACAGTAGCACGTCAGTGTGACCACGTCCTCATAGTGATGCGGTGGCTGTTTACTGTCACAAACACGGAGGCAGATAAGGAGAAGTGGAAGAAAACAAAAAAGACAGAAAGAAAGCAGACAGAGGAGCTCAGAAGAAGAGAAGAAGAGGATAGAGGTGTGAGCCATGTGAGTAAAGTTAGCCAGGCTGTTGCTCTCTCTCTCTCTCTCTCTCTCTCTCTCTCTCTCTCTCTCTCTCTCTCTCTCTCTCTCTCTTTCCTCCATCTTTTTCTTTCTCTCCTTCTTTCTTTCGTGTTGTCACAAGTGAATAAACGCGGCGCTGTGAGTCTGTGGGAGCAAGCAGTAATCACCAAAGACAACAGGCCTGTTGGAGAGGAGGATCGATCGGCAGCACAAACCACTGAACACCACACACACACACACACACACACACACACACACACACACACACACACACACACACACACACACACACACACACACACTAATCACACACACTTCTCTCTCTGCTGCACTCTGGATCCTGCTCTTTTAGAGGAGTCTGTCTGTGCGTATGTGTGTGTGTGTGTGTGTGTTTCCACTCCTGGATCCTCTGTGGATAAGTGTGTGTTCTGCTATCTGAAAGAAAAGTGGTGTGTGTAGGTGCTAGGTTTAGGCCAGATGGACCAGCTAACGCAGGAACACAGAAGAGGTCAGAAGGCTTGAATGATGAAGTCTCTGCCTGTGTGTTTATCCAATTTCACAGCAACTTGACGAATCGGGCAAGAGACAGAAACTTTTCACACGGCCCCTTTCTGTAATGAAACTACGGCGAGCGCTGTGTTATTATGTGATCTGTTATGAGCTCACGAGGCTTTTGGATTCTATAAATCTAACCGCCCTCCACTCTCAACATGGTGTATATCTGAGCATGTATAAAAAACTAGATATTAAACGCATGACCATGTGTGTGTTAGTGTGTGTGTGTGTGTGTGTGTGTTAGTGTGGTGTGTGTGTGTGTGTGTGTGGCCCTGTCTAAGTTGTGCTCTGCTCTTATCTGAGCTGGATCAGAGCTGGCGTGGTGCCAGCCCTGGTCCTGGTGCCAGGCACGGTCTTATCTCCACCCTGGCATGCTTCTCCTGGCTGTGCTCTCCTCCTCCATCTAAGATTTACTCCCTGTGTAAACACACATTACCGCCCAGACGCCCTCCGCCTGGCCCCCAGTGACACTCACACCAGCGGGGGGAAGCGTGGTCGCGTGTCACGACCCAGACTCAGGGGGCAGAGCAGGACAGGAGGCCACCGCATGGGGAGTGGACCGTGTGGGGGAGAGGGGAGGGGGGGAGAGGGGAGGGGTCAGGACACAGGGGAGCTCCAGCAGTGGGGCCTGCCAGCGTGCTGCCTGAACACACTTCTGTTGGAGGGGACAATGGTGTTAAACACGTAGGAACCACCATCCAGCTTCCAGATGTAAATACACACCCCCACCCTGGCAGACACAGACAAAGACAGAAAACGACAGACCCACTAATAGTTTCAGACAGACTCAAGCACCTAAGACCTACGGGGGTCCCGGGAGGAGGGATCTTAAGGGTGGAGCGAGTGTCGGGTGGAGTCGGAGCTGCTTGAGTATGTACGACGCTGCACGGCGCTGATCCCCCCCCAGCGAACCCGGCCCGATTCAGTGACATACTACAAAGCGTCTGGCCACGAGCAGCCGCCTCTCCGGCCGAGCCTACGTTCCCAGGCGGGTTCCCGGGGATCCGTCTCGGATCAGCCGTAACTCGCCGGCTTCCGAGCGCTCCTGAGCCGGGGTCCCCGAGGGTTCCTTTATTTCTCAGGCATGAGCCTCTCCGCGCACGCCACTTTCAAAGGCACGGCTAAGAGCTCGGGCTTTGTCCTAGTCATTTCCTGCCATTAGCGAGGATTTCACAAGCCCTGACTTACCGTGCGGGTCTCCAGCGACCTGTACAGCCTACTTAGCTCATTAGCTTCATGTTCGGAGCTGTGCGCGTTCGAAATGGAAGGTGAGGCCCTCTCGAAACAGCAGGAAACAAGAAGGACGCCACAACAAACAGGAAGTGGAGAAAAGAGCGAAGTTTGAGATAGTGTGATGCACGAGTTTACAAGCTCATTAGTGCTTCTGGATTCTGTGTGTTTAGCTGCCATTAGTTGGGCAAACCTCACACTACACTGATGCAAAGACCTGGGTTGTAGTAAGTGATCTTAACACACTCATATGCACAAAAACACTGAGCCAATACATCGTTCTTCTTGGCAGTGCCCTTGCATCCACGTGTGTGTGTGTGTGTGTGTGTGTGTGTGTGTGTGTGTGTGTGTGTGTGTGTGTGTGTGTGTGTGTGTGTGTGTGAAATTCATACTGTTAATGTTTGAATGATCTCTGCAGTAGTAGTGGCCTTAGTACGATCCCACAGTGGACGGTTAGGTGAACCTGCGTACTTTCTCTGTATGAACTAGAAATCTACCGTTTCCCTGTTTGTGGGTTGGTGGGTTCATCCGGTTCCAGTCATGGTTCAGCACGAGAGCTGGTCACTTGGTTCTCCTGGGTTCAGACACGAGGGTGAGGGGGCCTGGTCTCTCGCTCCACTGCCCAAGACTAAGACTGACACACGGATGCGTGTCGGAGTGTCCAGAGCCAGACTGGCGGGGCAGGCTGAGGTGGAATCGTGGCTGAAGATTTCACACATGTGGAGAGAACCATGTGTGAAAGTCGGGTTCACTTTGAAATGAAAAGCACCCAAACAGGGGCCTCCTTCACCTCCGTAGAATCTGCCATCCCAGCTGTGTGTGTGTGTGTGTGTGAACATTTCTACCCATCTATAAAAGTGATATAAAGGGGGTATCAATCCCCTGGGCATGAGCCCCCTCTCCCGCTCCATGTTGGCTGATGCGTGGATTAAAGAGGCCTCATCTGAACCTGCATCGCCCACATCACTCACAAACAGTCAAGACTCTCTACAGCCAGGCTGACCACGCTTACACGGACATGCTCAGTCCTGCTCCCTCTCCTCCAGCTCCGCTTGTTACTCACACACACACACACACACACACACACACACACACACACACACACACACACACACACACACACACACACACACACACACATGCATTAGAAGATGATTTAGAGGCATGAAGCAGCATGGTATGTGCAGCAGTTGTGTGTGTGTGTGTGTGTGTGTGTGTGTGTGTGTGTGTGTGTGTGTGTGTGTGTGTGTGTGTGTGTGTGTGTGTGTGTGTGTAAGTGCGGGAACAGCAGCAGTGCCCCAGGGAGAAGGGTGCTGGGTCGGATTCTCTTCTCCAGCGGGAGAGAGATAAATAAAAACACCAGAGTCTGGCCTGAGATCAGGGCTTCAGACGTCAGCGCAGGGCTGGTGCACACACACTGGTGCACACACACTGGCTTGGCTCCACTAGAAACGCACATCCTGACAAAATTTATACGCAGGTTTACCGGGGACGGCTAATGGAGGATAAATCAACCTGTGTGTGCATGTGTGCGCCAGCGTTTGTCCAACACAAATCCACTCCTTTTTTAAATCTGTGCCGGCACACGAGCTGACACCTTTAGCTCAGAACCTCCCCTGCACACCACACACACACACACACACACACACACACACACACACACAGAGTGCATTATGGTGGAGTATTTCTTAGGGTGCGTTCCTCTTCTCTGAGTGATGTTTTAAAAACATGTGCAGATAATGTGTTCGAGTCTGTCCCTCTCAATAGAGCAGCAGATAAAGCAGGAGGGCCATGAAAGGCCCCGGCTGACCTGCACACGGTGGAGGAGTCTTCCATTCCTGCAGCCGCACAAAGAGCCCTGCCAGCCATTAGACGGCAGGGCCCGCGCGCCACGCCAGGCTTTTAAGAGGCGTGCAGGGTTCGCACCGCAGTCGTGCACCATGCCGCCTTTCACAGGCCCGCTGTGAAGAGAGGGACAGTCTATTGACCCAGTATTTCATTTAAATGGAACTGAGAGAGCAGAATAGGACAGGAAAAAATGACCCCAAACAGAAAACAATAACAACAACAACAATTATAATAATAATAACAATAATTATGGTAATGAAAAAAGATCTTTTACATAATTTTTTAAGAGCATCATTAAAAAGATGATCTAATGTTAATGACGATATGTAGATATATTGACAAGTTCCATTTCTCCATCTTCTGGAGTGGAATGAGGGGTGGTGTGTTTTACCTCCAGTAATCCCATTAAAGTCTGACAGACTAAAGCACTTAAACGACAATCTTCACAGAGCACCAGGAGTGAGTGGGAGCGAGTGTCTGACAGCTCACGTACTCGTGACCACGAACAGGCCAGCCAAGGTTCAGGTCCTTCCCCTGAGACACCAAAGGTAACGCTACCTGGTGAGGGTGCGGGTAGTTCTGATGACACAAGCTTCATTAGTGATCCAAAACCGAGGCCATCGGAGATGTTCTCTGGGGTAATCACCATAGGCAACCCAGAGCGAAGCCATCAGAGATGTTCTCTGGGGTTATCGCCATGTGGTGGTGGCGTTAACGCTCAACAGGTGTGTTGGGGGCATTACAAGGAAGGGAGTTTGGAGAAGCTGCCACGCTAAAGGCCCTTGAGTATTTTAAACAGACGTCACGGCGGCACCTAGGGCCTGTGCCAGGACCCGTCTCCACTCCTCACTGTGACGTCTGGACACCTCGGGTCTCCCGTTTGTTCCCTCCGCGGCGAGCGAGGCAGCGGACCAAGCGAGGCGGGTTCCGTGCACTCTGGACAGCGGCCGCTCCTCTTCTGACGTGTCAGAACTGGGCAGCGTCTCCCCACAGGAGGGAAAACGACCTGTCACATCCATACAACGCGCCAAACATCAGGAGAGACGGGCAGGGAGAGGGGGAAGAGGAGTGAGGAGGAGAGAGAGGCGCTCGGGGCCTGTGGGGTGTGTGATCTGTGGAGCGATGAGAGCGAGTTCCTCCCTCTAGGTGACAGTGTGTGATGGGAGAGAGAGTGCACCTCGCCTCTCCGCTGCCGTGTTTCCGGCTGCCTCTAATTAACCCCGCGCTGATCGCCTCGAGGAGGCCTGTGTGCTAATTAGACATGAGGAAGACATGAGTGATGCCGCGGGCTGGGGGCACACACGGCCGCCCTGATCCTGACAGAGGTGGAGAGGCGCGAACATGCCTGCTATTGTGACTTGGCCTGTGGAAGACTGCCTTCAGCTCAGCAGGTGACGGTTAGCAGCCCTGACACCCTAATGACACTCCCTCCCTCCCTCCCTCCCTCCCTCCCTCCCTCCCTCCCTCGCTCTGTCTCTCTCTTTCTCTCTCTCCCCCTCCCTCTCCTTTGCTCTCCCTCTCTCTCTCTCTCTCTCTCTCTCTCTTCCACACAGCCATATGGATGACATTCTCATCACCCATCATGCCGTGAGGGTCTGTAGTGTATAACACGCTGTTAG
Source organism: Brachyhypopomus gauderio (assembly GCF_052324685.1). Classification (NCBI taxonomy): domain Eukaryota; kingdom Metazoa; phylum Chordata; class Actinopteri; order Gymnotiformes; family Hypopomidae; genus Brachyhypopomus; species Brachyhypopomus gauderio. The sequence goes on from NW_027507562.1 coordinate 13,520, forward strand.
CATCATGCCACGGCTACACTGCAGTTGTTCATGCTGTCACAATTAAACCTGTCGCAGCTAGGCAAGATCATAACAGTGTGGGTATCATAACTGTGTGTGTGTGTGTGTGTGTGTGTGTGTGTGTGTGGTGATGGGAGTTTGTGCTGGTGTTATGAAGAGCCTTTCAGCATGTCAATGCTGTTCCCACTGCTCAACTATTCCCTTTGAGATTGGTCTTTAAAAAGTGATGAGTCTGTGTGTACGAATGGGAGGAGTGAGAGAGAGAGGGAGAGAGAGAGAGAATGATAGAGAGGGAGAGAAAGAGGGAGGGGGAGAAAGGGAGGGGGAGAAAGAGGTAACGAGAGAGAGGGCGAGAGAGAGAGAAAACAAGAGAGGGGTGAGAGATAAAAGCAGAGAGGGGTAGGGAGAGAGAGTGAGACAGAGAGAGGGGAGAGGAAGGGAGAGAGAGAGAGAGAGAGGGAGAGAGGGAGAGAGGGGAGAGAGGGAGAGAGAAGCATGTTTTTGTGTATGTGTGCTATCAAAGTTTAACACAGTGCGTCCTCCCTTTCATGGTCTTAGTGGAGCAGTGGAGGGGGTCCAGTCCATCTTTCACCAGAGTGACTTAATGGTGCTCTGAGATCTCCTCTCCGGAAGCTTCTGTCCTGGCCGAGGGCACCCCTGAATAAACGTGGTCGCTGTCTTTTTGTTTTACATGATGTGAGCGCTGTCCGACACAAATGGCCTCGGAGGTGTACACCAAACAGCCATTTGTGCCTTCCTCAGGCCTGTGGGACTGAAGCTGGCTGGGGCGTGGTTACAGAGAGAGAGAGAGAGAGAGAGAGAGACTATAAAGAAATGAGTGACTGGTGTTTAATAGCTCTTGAGTGCAGGAATGCTGTGTTTGGGTTTTTTCCCCCCTGGACTTGCCGTAGCCCCTTCCTGTATGCTGGCGAGCCTTTTCACTTTAGCACAGCTCAGTGTAGGCCTCCTCCATGGCTGCATACATCTCCCAGAAGCCCCTGAGTGAACAGGAAGTGGATGTGCGGTGGGTGACCGTAGGCAAATGTGACCCAGTTGCAGCTTCCCAGGCCTGTGAATAGTTCCAGCACGAGGGGTCACGCTGCACCAGAGGAAAACAAAGAGGATGGTGTGAGGGGGGCGGAGCTTCAGTCCAGCCTCCTCCACCTCCTCCACCTCCTCCACCTCCTCCGTTCCCATGTCATTACACGGAGTGGCAGGGGAAGGTGTTTGATTACACAAATGGAAACATTAATTCCCGCTGAATTAAATTAACAAACCGTTTCTATCTTAATCTCTCCATGTCAAGCAGAAGAATGCACACTTAATACTGTGTTATTTGTCATATGGAGCCCCCCTCCTTAACACACACACACACACACACACACACACACACACACACACACACACACACACACACACACACACACACACACCCTCCCAAACACACACAAACACCCACCCACCCACACACACACACACACTCTCTCTCTCTCTCTTAGCAGCTGGCACAGACTAAGTGTTTTCCGCAGTCTCTGCCCTGCCATTTGTTTCTCGGCAAAACACAGCAATAACTCATTTGTTTGGGCATGATACCATGTCTCTGTAACAATAAACATCAGCGGGCCCCACACTCCAAATGCATACATCAAACCGGAGAGCTTGGCACTGTGTGGTCTCCCAGCACACGAGAGTAAGCCTGCGCATTCTGATTATATATTTATTACAATTTTAGTGGTCAAAGATGGAAACGTTCCCATTATAAAACAAATAAAATATGGCCATGATAGTTCTAGAGTAAAAACTGCACAGAGAGGGGCATGAACTGGACCTGGGCCAAGAACATGAGTGCTTAACTGTTCTAATCAATACAGTGTCTCTTGATCCGGTAATTCAGGGCCGGAACCTCAGGATGAGTACGTGGGAACAGTCAGAGCTGGCCAGGTTGGGCAGTGCCACACTAACAGGAGTCCCCCCGCCTGGTGGCCATACTGACAGTGAACGCTGTAGCACGAGGCCTGAGTTTGGGACACAGTCAAACACAACCCAACTGTGGTCGTGAGTTTGGGACACAGTCAAACACAGCCCAACTGTGGTCGTGAGTTTGGGACACAGTCAAACACAGCCCAACTGTGGTCGTGAGTTTGGGACACAGTCAAACACAACCCAACTGTGGTCGTGAGTTTGGGACACAGTCAAACACAACCCAACTGTGGTCGTGAGTTTGGGACACAGTCAAACACAGCCCAACTGTGGTCGTGAGTTTGGGACACAGTCAAACACAACCCAACTGTGGTCGTGAGTTTGGGACACAGTCAAACACAACCCAACTGTGGTCGTGAGTTTGGGACACAGTCAAACACAACCCAACTGTGGTCGTGAGTTTGGGACACAGTCAAACACAACCCAACTGTGGTCGTGAGTTTGGGACACAGTCAAACACAACCCAACTGTGGTCGTGAGTTTGGGACACAGTCAAACACAACCCAACTGTGGTCGTGAGTTTGGGACACAGTCAAACACAGCCCAACTGTGGTCGTGAGTTTGGGACACAGTCAAACACAGCCCAACTGTGGTCGTGAATTTGGGACACAGTCAAACACAGCCCAACTGTGGTCGTGAGTTTGGGACACAGTCAAACACAACCCAACTGTGGTCGTGAGTTTGGGACACAGTCAAACACAGCCCAACTGTGGTCGTGAGTTTGGGACACAGTCAAACACAACCCAACTGTAGCCGTGAGTTTGGGACTCAGTCAAACACAGCCCAACTGTGGTCGTGAGTTTGGGACACAGTCAAACACAGCCCAACTGTGGTCGTGAGTTTGGGACACAGTCAGAGGTGTCAATTCCAGGTTCAGAAAGTAAAAGTCCTCACCAGGATTTTGCTCAGGCTTCCTGGATTGTGTTGATTCCACTAATTTTACCTGGATTGCACTAATTAGAAAATCTAGCAAGCTTGAGCAAAATCCTGGTGAGGACTTTTACTTTCTGAACCTGGAGTTGACACCTCTGGGCACAAACACAGCGCAAATGGCACTGGCACACCTCTGAGAAACAACTGTGTCTCATACTATATGATAGTATGGCAGTCTTGCGTGCTTAGAGTGACTGCAATGCAGGTGCAAGGTTAGCTAGCAGAAGAGGAATGTGTGTGTGTGTGTGTGTGTGTGTTTGTGTTTGTGTGTGTGTGTGTGTGTGTGTTACTGCTTAGCCCATGACCTATACACACAAAAATGCCCCTTGTATCTGTGGGCCAAAGCAGCATGGGAGTTTCGAACTCAGTGCCCAGTGAGAGTGGAGCAGGGTGGGAGGAGTTACGAACTCGGTGCCCATTAAGTGTGGAGCAGGGTGGGAGGAGTTACAAACTCAGTTCCCAATGAGAGTGGAGAAAGTTAGGAGGAGTTACAACCCAGTGACCAGTAAAAGTGGAGCAGGGTGGGAGGAGTTACGAACTCAGTTCCCAATGAGAGTGGAGAAGGTTAGGAGGAGTTACAACCCAGTGACCAGTAAAAGTGGAGCAGGGTGGGAGGAGTTACAAACTCAGTTCCCAATGAGATTGGAGAAGGTTAGGAGGAGTTACAACCCAGTGACCAGTAAAAGTGGAGCTGGGTGGGAGGAGTTATGATCTCAGTACCCAATGAGAGTGGAGCAGGGTGGAGGAGGACAGTGCATGTAGGCAATCAGTCCTGTAACATAACACAGAGTCAGCAACCCTCCTCTACTGCTTTTAAAGATGAACACGCAAGGTCCAGGGGTCAGTAGGTCAGGGGTCAAAGGGTATTCCCAAATCCCACCAGAGCCAGTTGCCAGTCTAGCAATCCCGGGAAACTGTTTTTCTATGGACTTTGATGCATGTGGTGGACTCCTTCATTATGCTTCTGAGGTGCTTTCCCAGAGGGTCTGAGCATTACCCTGGCAGACCTCTCCAGACAGACCTGTTCAGACAGACCTCTCCAGATAGACCTCTCCAGACAGACCTGTT
>NW_027507562.1:30000-32871 GCF_052324685.1 Brachyhypopomus gauderio
AAAGATCTCCAGCCACTCGTCGTCCTCGTCGTCCTCCTTCTCCTCCAAGATGCACCGCATGCGTCGTCTGGGAACGCCCTCCAGGAAGGGCCGCGTGTGCTGCAACGCCTGCGGCAAGACCTTCTACGACAAGGGCACGCTGAAGATACACTACAACGCCGTGCACCTGAAGATCAAACACCGCTGCACCATCGAGGGCTGCAACATGGTCTTCAGCTCCCTGCGCAGCCGCAACCGTCACAGCGCCAACCCAAACCCTCGGCTTCACATGCCCATGTTGAGGAACAACCGCGACAAGGACCTCATCCGCTCCACCTCCGGGTCGGCCACCCCCGTCATCTCCAACGCCAAGAGCAGTTTCACCCTGACCAGCCCCGGCCGGCCTCCGCTGGGCTTCGCCACTCCGCCCCTTGACCCCATGATGCACTCGCCCCTGCAGAGCCCCCTGGTCTTTCCGTCGCTGAAGTCCGTGCAGCCGGTGCAGCCGGTGCCACCGTTCTATCGCACGTTGCTTTCTCCCGCCGACATGGTCAGTCCGCCCGTGTCCCTACCCACTAGTCCCATCCTCCCCACCACCACGGGGGCACCTCCCTCATGGAGCAGCAGCAGCAGATCTTGGCGGCCAGCAACGCTCACTTGTCGGACAGAGGGGCGGGGGGCATGTCTCACCACCTGTCCACCACCCCGAACGCCCCCCGACCCCCGCCACCCCCGAGCCCACGCCCAAAAAGAAGCCCCGCAAGTCCAGCATGCCGGTTAAGATCGAGAAAGAGGTCATCGACGTGGCGGACGACTACGACGACAAGGACGACGACGACGACGACAGCTGCCACCACCATCACGTGGGCTCTCACCTTCACAACAACGTCAACGGCAACTGCAACAACAACAACAACAGCGGCAGCAGTCAGCTGAGCGGGGGCAGCGGGCACCAGTCGCCCTCCCAGGACGAGATGAGCCCGGGCCTGGCGCTGAGGGGCATGCTGCAGCCCGAGCAGGACGAGTGTCGCGGAGCGGCCAGCGACGGAGGGACCAGCGAGCTGCGATGCATGGACAGCTTCACGTCCGAGGACCAGGACCACGAGCGCGACTTCGAGAACGAGTCCGAGACGTCCGAGTCCAAGATGTTCTACCGCGACGAGATGATGGACACCGACGAGCAGCGCCACGGCCACCCTGGAGGCGGAGGCCTGGGGAAGGAGAAGGACGAGGGGGACGAGGACGGCCGGCTGCGGAAGGAGATGGAGAACGAGAGCGTCTCCTCGCCCTCCCTGCACCAGCCCCTCATCAAAATCAAGGAGGAGCTCAACGATCCCACCTACGACATGTTCTGCATGAGTCAGTACGGCCTGTACAACGGCGGGATAGCCGCGGCCGCCGCCGCTAGCATGGCCGCCCTACACGAGAGCTTCATCTCCTCCATGGGCTATGGCTCCAGCCCCCCCCAAGATCCTCTCGCAGTCCCCCCGAGGGCGACCTGTGCTCCAGCCCCGACCCCAAAATCTGCTACGTCTGCAAGAAGAGCTTCAAGAGCTCCTACAGCGTCAAACTGCACTACAAGAACGTACACCTGAAGGAAATGCACGTGTGTACTGTGGCCGGCTGCAACGCTGCCTTCCCTTCCCGAAGAAGCAGAGACAGGTGAGGTCTGCACTCACACGTGAGACAGGACACACACACAGGACACACACACAGGACACACACAGACACCTGTCCAAGACCAGACCAAAAAGAGCTGATCAAATGTGTTTCCCACATGACGATGTTATATTTATTTACTATAATTCGCAATGGTTAAATCTGTAGGGTCATGAACCTTCACTCACAGGTAAGTTAGACACATCGTGGCCTTTTTTCTTAATAGATAAAAGTTAATTGCTCACTATGAGGTTCCAATTTTATCTTTATCTGAGACTGCACAGGTGGGGAAGAATAATGATTATACTGCTAATGATGTGCTAACTGCTACACTATGTGTTGGCCGTCATGCTAACTTTAGGAGGTAGAAAGGTGTCAGTGCTACTCAGGGCTACTTTTACAGATGCGTAATACTTACCTGCAGATGCTCACCTGTCAAGCGCAGGTACCCGTGCATTTATTAGCAGAGGTTGCAGCCTGTCAAACCACTGCATTCATTAACACCTGGGGAGGTGTCGACTGCTCCATACAGTCATTAACACGCTCTCTGCACGCAGACTTCAGAACGCACCTACGGGAACAGGCAGGTAGACGGCCTTCCGTTACACCCAAGGTGATGTCACAGGTCAGGATCTCCCAGACGAGCAGCTCTCGTAGTGTTAGTCTTAAAACTAAAGTGGACCAGAACAGCTGTTGGGAAGCGTAGTGCCCCGCGTGCTACACATTCCGTGCGGTGCAAATGTCGTGCTTCTTTGAGCCTGAGACTGTAAAGACAGCCCATAAAGCAGAGCAGACAAGGTTAACAAGACAAGTCCAAATCATAATCACAAGTTCCCTGGACAGGAGCACTTTTAATTTATTGAACCTTCTGCCTCGTCCACTGCAGGAGTTATTGCACTGTGAAATTCCCACTCGAAACCCTCGGCCCCGAGCCTGAGCTGTTCTCAGTGAAACAAACTCTCTCTTTATCTCTTTAGTCAAAGGGCCGAGTGTGTTAAGACAGCCCCCTCCGTACGATACTGCCACACGACACTCTAGAGAGAGAGCGGAAAAATACCCCCATTCATCTCATTCACTCTTATGGAAAGAGATAAGAACCTGCCTCTTCACGATTTCTCTGGTGACAAGAGACAGTTTTATTTAGAAAATAAAGATCGAGTGTGTGTGTGTGTGTGTGTGTGTGTGTGTGTGTGTGTGTGTGTGTGTGTGTGTGTGTGTGTGTGTGTGTGTGTG
>NW_027507563.1:0-32802 GCF_052324685.1 Brachyhypopomus gauderio
TGTAAGAGCTCTAAACAGTGTTTCTGAGCAAAACTTGGGGCAAAAGTGCAACTTTTCAAGAATGAAAAGAAAACCTCATATTTTGAATGAAAACAGGTGTTTGGATGTGATAACAAGCTGTTTTAATCAGTTTGTAATGTTACACCTCCATTTCCATACAAGTAGTAAGTCTTGTATTAAGGCGTTCAAAACAGCGTTTTGCTGGAGCTGTAAGCGCTCCTAAACAGTGTTTCTGAGCATAACTTGGAGCAAAAGTGCAACTTTTGAAGAATGAACTGAAAACTCATATTTTGTTCCAAAACAGTGTTTGGATGTGATAACAAGCTGTTTTATCATGTTTGTAATGTTACACATGCATTTCCTAACAAGTAGTAAGGCTTGCATTAAGGCGTTCAAAACAGCGTTTTCTGGCGTTGTAAGAGCTCTAAACAGTGTTTCTGAGCATAACTTGGGGCAAAAGTGCAACTTTTCAAGAATGAAAAGAAAACTCATATTTTGAATGAAAACAGTGTTTGGATGTGATAACAAGCTGTTTTATCATGTTTGTAATGTTACACATGCATTTCCATACAAGTAGTAAGGCTTGCAGTTAAGGCGTTCAAAACAGCGTTTGCTGGCGCTGTAGCGCTCTAAACAGTGTTTCTGAGCATAACTTGTGGCAAAAGTGGCAACTTTTGAAGAATGAACTGAAAACTCATATTTTGTTCCAAAACAGTGTTTGGATGGATAACAAGCTGTTTTATCATGTTTGTAATGTACACATCCATTTCCATACAAGTAGTAAGTCTTGTATTAAGGCGTTCAAACACAGCGTTTGCTGACGCTGTAAGCGCTCTAAACAGTGTTTCTGAGCATAACTTGGAGCAAAAGTGCAACTTTTTGAAGAATGAACTGAAAAACTCATATTTTGTTCCAAAACAGTGTTTGGATGTGATAACAAGCTGTTTTATCATGTTTGTAATGTTACACATCCATTTCCATACAAGTAGTAAGTCTTGTATTAAGGCGTTCAAAACAGCGTTTGCCGGCGCTGTCAGCGCTCTAAACAGTGTTTCTGAGCATAACTTGTGGCAAAAGTGCAACTTTTGAAGAATGAACTGAAAACTCATATTTTGTTCCAAAACAGTGTTTGGATGTGATAACAAGCTGTTTATCATGTTTGTAGTGTTACACATGGCATTTCCTAACAAGTAGTAAGGCTTGCATTAAGGCGTTCAAAACAGCGTTTTCTGGCGTTGTGTAAGCGCTCTAAACAGTGTTTCTGAGCATAACTTGGAGCAAAAGTGCAACTTTTCAAGAATGAAAAGAAAACTCATATTTTGTTCCAAAACAGTGTTTGGATGTGATAACAAGCTGTTTTATCATGTTTTGTAATGTTACACATTGCATTTCCATACAAGTAGTAAGTCTTGTATTAAGGCGTTTCAAAACAGCGTTTGCTGGCGCTGTAAGCGCTCTAAACAGTTGTTTTCTGAGCATAACTTGGAGCAAAAGTGCAACTTTTGAAGAATGAACTGAAAAACTTATATTTTGTTCTAAAACAGTGTTTGGATGTGATAACAAGCTGTTTTATCATGTTTGTATGTTACACATGCATTTCCTAACAAGTAGGTAAGGCTTGCATTAAGGCGTTCAAAACAGCGTTTGCTGGCGTTTGTAAGAGCTCCTAAACAGTGTTTCTGAGCATAACTTGGAGCAAAAGTGCAACTTTTGAAGAATGAACTGAAAACTCATATTTTGTTCTAAAACAGTGTTTGGATGTGATAACAAGCTGTTTTATCATGTTTGTAATGTTACACATGCATTTCCTAACAAGTAGGTAAGGCTTGCATTAAGGCGTTCAAAACAGCGTTTGCTGGCGTTTTTGTAAGAGCTCTAAACAGTGTTTCTGAGCATAACTTGTGGCAAAAGTGCAACTTTTGAAGAATGAACTGAAACTCATATTTTGTTCCAAAACAGTGTTTGGATGTGATAACAAGCTGTTTTATCATGTTTGTAATGTTTACACATCCATTTCCATACAAGTAGTAAGTCTTGTATTAAGGCGTTCAAAACAGCGTTTGCTGACGCTGTAAGCGCTCTAAACAGTGTTTTCTGAGCATAACTTGGAGCAAAAGTGCAACTTTTGAAGAATGACTGAAAACTCATATTTTGTTCCCAAAACAGTGTTTGGATGTGATAACAAGCTGTTTTATCATGTTTGTAATGTTACACATGCATTTCCTAACAAGTAGTAAGGCTTGCATTAAGGCGTTCAAAACAGCGTTTTTCTGGCGTTGTAAGAGCTCTAAACAGTGTTTCTGAGCATAACTTGGGGGCAAAAGTGCAACTTTTCAAGAATGAAAAGAAAACTCATATTTTGAATGAAAACAGTGTTTGGATGTGATAACAAGCTGTTTATCATGTTGTAATGTTACACATCCATTTCCATACAAGTAGTAAGTCTTGTATTAAGGCGTTCAAAACAGCGTTTTGCTGGAGCTGTAAGCGCTCTAAACAGTGTTTCTGAGCATAACTTGGAGCAAAAGTGCAACTTTTGAAGAATGAACTGAAAACTCATATTTTGTTCCAAAACAGTGTTTGGATGTGATAACAAGCTGTTTTATCATGTTTGTAATGTTACACATGCATTTCCTAACAAGTAGTAAGGCTTGCATTAAGGCGTTCAAAACAGCGTTTTCTGGCGTTTTGTAAGAGCTCTAAACAGTGTTTCTGAGCATAACTTGGGGCAAAAGTGCAACTTTTCAAGAATGAAAAGAAAACTCATATTTTGAATTGAAAACAGTGTTTGGATGTGATAACAAGCTGTTTTATCATGTTTGTAATGTTACACATGCAATTTCCATACAAGTAGTAAGGCTTGCATTAAGGCGTTCAAAACAGCGTTTGCTGGCGCTGTAAGCCGCTCTAAACAGTGTTTCTGAGCATAACTTGTGGCAAAAGTGCAACTTTTGAAGAATGAACTGAAAACTCATATTTTGTTCCAAAACAGTGTTTGGATGTGATAACAAGCTGTTTTATCATGTTTGTAATGTTACACATCCATTTCCATACAAGTAGTAAGTCTTGTAATTAAGGCGTTCAAGAACAGCGTTTGCTGACGCTGTAAGCGCTCTAAACAGTGTTTCTGAGCATAACTTGGAGCAAAAGTGCAAACTTTTGAAGAATGAACTGAAAACTCATATTTTGTTCCAAAACAGTGTTTGGATGTGATAACAAGCTGTTTTATCATGTTTGTAATGTTACACATCCATTTCCATACAAGTAGTAAGTCTTGTATTAAGGCGTTCCAAAACAGCGTTTGCCGGCGCTGTCAGCGCTCTAAAACAGTGTTTCTGAGCATAACTTGTGGCAAAAGTGCAACTTTTGAAGAATGAACTGAAAACTCATATTTTGTTCCAAAACAGTGTTTGGATGTGATAACAAGCTGTTTTATCATGTTTGTAGTGTTACACATGCATTTCCTAACAAGTAGTAAGGCTTGCATTAAGGCGTTCAAAACAGCGTTTTCTGGCGTTGTAAGCGCTCTAAACAGTGTTTCTGAGCATAACTTGGAGCAAAAGTGCAACTTTTCAAGAATGAAAAGAAAACTCATATTTTGTTCCAAACAGTGTTTGGATGTGATAACAAGCTGTTTTATCATGTTTGTAATGTTACACATGCATTTCCATACAAGTAGTAAGTCTTGTATTAAGGCGTTCAAAACAGCGTTTGCTGGCGCTGGGTAAAGCGCTCTAAACAGTGTTTCTGAGCATAACTTGGAGCAAAAGTGCAACTTTTGAAGAATGAACTGAAAACTTATATTTTGGTTCTAAAACAGTGTTTGGATGTGATAACAAGCTGTTTTATCATGTTTGTAATGTTACACATGCATTTCCTAACAAGTAGGTAAGGCTTGCATTAAGGCGTTCAAAACAGCGTTTGCTGGCGTTGTAAGAGCTCCTAAACAGTGTTTCTGAGCATAACTTGGAGCAAAAGTGCAACTTTTGAAGAATGAACTGAAAACTCATATTTTGTTCTAAAACAGTGTTTGGATGTGATAACAAGCTGTTTTATCATGTTTGTAATGTTACACATGCATTTCCTAACAAGTAGGTAGGCTTGCATTAAGGCGTTCAAAACAGCGTTTGCTGGCGTGTAAAGAGCTCTAAACAGTGTTTCTGGAGCTTAACTTGTGGCAAAAGTGCAACTTTTGAAGAATGAACTGAAAACTCATATTTTGTTCCAAAACAGTGTTTGGATGTGATAACAAGCTGTTTTATCATGTTTGTAATGTTACACATCCATTTCCATACAAGTAGTAAGTCTTGTATTAAGGCGTTCAAAACAGCGTTTGCTGACGCTGTAAGCGCTCTAAACAGTGGTTTCTGAGCATAACTTGGAGCAAAAGTGCAACTTTTGAAGAATGAACTGAAAACTCATATTTTGTTCCAAAACAGTGTTTGGATGTGATAACAAGCTGTTTTATCATGTTTGTAATGTTACACATCCATTTCCATACAAGGTAGTAAGTCTTGTATTAAGGCGTTCAAAACAGCGGTTTGCCGGCGCTGTAAGCGCTCCTAAACAGTGTTTCTGAGCATAACTTGTGGCAAAAGTGCAACTTTTGAAGAATGAACTGAAAACTCATATTTTGTTCCAAAACAGTGTTTGGATGTGATAACAAGCTGTTTTATCATGTTTGTAGTGTTACACATGCATTTCCTAACAAGTAGTAAGGCTTGCATTAAGGCGTTCAAAACAGCGTTTTTCTGGCGTTGTAAGCGCTCTAAACAGTGTTTCTGAGCATAACTTGGAGCAAAAGTGCAACTTTTCAAGAATGAAAAGAAAACTCATATTTTGAATGAAAACAGTGTTTGGATGTGATAACAAGCTGTTTTATCATGTTTGTAATGTTACACATCCATTTCCATACAAGTAGTAAGTCTTGTATTAAGGCGTTCAAAACAGCGTTTGCTGGCGCTGTAAGCGCTCTAAACAGTGTTTCTGAGCATAACTTGGAGCAAAAGTGCAACTTTTGAAGAATGAACTGAAAACTCATATTTTGTTCCAAAACAGTGTTTGGATGTGATAACAAGCTGTTTTATCATGTTTTGTAATTGTTACACATGCATTTCCTAACAAGTAGTAAGGCTTGCATTAAGGCGTTCAAAACAGCGTTTGCTGGCGTTGTAAGAGCTCTAAACAGTGTTTCTGAGCATAACTTGTGGCAAAAGTGCAACTTTTGAAGAATGAAAAGAAACTCATATTTTGAATGAAAACAGTGTTTGGATGTGATAACAAGCTGTTTTATCATGTTTGTAATGTTACACATCCATTTCCATACAAGTAGTAAGTCTTGTATTAAGGCGTTCAAAACAGCGTTATGCTGGAGCTGTAAGCGCTCTAAACAGTGTTTCTGAGCATAACTTGGAGCAAAAGTGCAACTTTTGAAGAATGAAAAGAAAACTCATATTTTGAATGAAAACAGTGTTTGGATGTGATAACAAGCTGTTTTATCATGTTTGTAATGTTACACATCCATTTCCATACAAGTAGTAAGTCTTGTATTAAGGCGTTCAAAAACAGCGTTTGCTGGAGCTGGTAAGCGCTCTAAACAGTGTTTCTGAGCATAACTTGGAGCAAAAGGGCAACTTTTGAAGAATGAACTGAAAACTCATATTTTGTTCCAAAACAGTGTTTGGATGTGATAACAAGCTGTTTTATCATGTTTGTAATGTTTACACATGCATTTCCTAACAAGTAGTAAGGCTTGCATTAAGGCGTTCAAAACAGCGTTTTCTGGCGTTTGTAAGAGCTCTAAACAGTGTTTCTGAGCATAACTTGGGGCAAAAGTGCAACTTTTCAAGATGAAAAGAAAACTCATATTTTGAATGAAAACAGTGTTTGGATGTGATAACAAGCTGTTTTATCATGTTTGTAATGTTACACATGCATTTCCATACAAGTAGTAGTAAGGCTTGCATTAAGGCGTTTCAAAACAGCGTTTGCTGGCGCTGTAAGTCAAAACAGCGTTTGCTGGCGCTGTAAGCGCTCTAAAACAGTGTTTCTGAGCATAACTTGTGGCAAAAGTGCAACTTTTGAAGAATGAACTGAAAACTCATATTTTGTTCCAAAACAGTGTTTGGATGTGATAACAAGCTGTTTTATCATGTTTGTAATGTTACACATCCATTTCCATACAAGTAGTAAGTCTTGTATTAAGGCGTTCAAAACAGCGTTTGCTGACGCTGTAAGCGCTCTAAACAGTGTTTCTGAGCATAACTTGGAGCAAAAGTGCAACTTTTGAAGAATGAACTGAAAACTCATATTTTGTTCCAAAACAGTGTTTGGATGTGATAACAAGCTGTTTTATCATGTTTGTAATGTTACACATCCATTTCCATACAAGTAGTAAGTCTTGTATTAAGGCGTTCAAAACAGCGTTTGCCGGCGCTGTCAGCGCTCTAAACAGTATTTCTGAGCATAACTTGTGGCAAAAGTGCAACTTTTGAAGAATGAACTGAAAACTCATATTTTGTTCCAAAACAGTGTTTGGATGTGATAACAAGCTGTTTTATCATGTTTGTAGTGTTACACATGCATTTCCTAACAAGTAGGTAAGGCTTGCATTAAGGCGTTCAAAACAGCGTTTGCTGGCGTTGTAAGAGCTCTAAACAGTGTTTCTGAGCATAACTTGGAGCAAAAGTGCAACTTTTGAAGAATGAACTGAAAACTCATATTTTGTTCTAAAACAGTGTTTGGATGTGATAACAAGCTGTTTTATCATGTTTGTAATGTTACACATGCATTTCCTAACAAGTAGGTAAGGCTTGCATTAAGGCGTTCAAAACAGCGTTTGCTGGCGTTGTAAGAGCTCTAAACAGTGTTTCTGAGCATAACTTGTGGCAAAAGTGCAACTTTTGAAGAATGAACTGAAAACTCATATTTTGTTCCAAAACAGTGTTTGGATGTGATAACAAGCTGTTTTATCATGTTTGTAATGTTACACATCCATTTCCATACAAGTAGTAAGTCTTGTATTAAGGCGTTCAAAACAGCGTTTGCTGACGCTGTAAGCGCTCTAAACAGTGTTTCTGAGCATAACTTGGAGCAAAAGTGCAACTTTTGAAGAATGAACTGAAAACTCATATTTTGTTCCAAAACAGTGTTTGGATGTGATAACAAGCTGTTTTATCATGTTTGTAATGTTACACATCCATTTCCATACAAGTAGTAAGTCTTGTATTAAGGCGTTCAAAACAGCGTTTGCTGGAGCTGTAAGCGCTCTAAACAGTGTTTCTGAGCATAACTTGGAGCAAAAGTGCAACTTTTGAAGAATGAACTGAAAACTCATATTTTGTTCCAAAACAGTGTTTGGATGTGATAACAAGCTGTTTTATCATGTTTGTAATGTTACACATGCATTTCCTAACAAGTAGTAAGGCTTGCATTAAGGCGTTCAAAACAGCGTTTGCTGGCGTTGTAAGAGCTCTAAACAGTGTTTCTGAGCATAACTTGTGGCAAAAGTGCAACTTTTGAAGAATGAAAAGAAAACTCATATTTTGAATGAAAACAGTGTTTGGATGTGATAACAAGCTGTTTTATCATGTTTGTAATGTTACACATCCATTTCCATACAAGTAGTAAGTCTTGTATTAAAGGCGTTCAAAACAGCGTTTGCCGGCGCTGTAAGCGCTCTAAACAGTGTTTCTGAGCATAACTTGTGGCAAAAGTGCAACTTTTGAAGAATGAACTGAAAACTCATATTTTGTTCCAAAACAGTGTTTGGATGTGATAACAAGCTGTTTTATCATGTTTGTAATGTTACACATGCATTTCCTAACAAGTAGTAAGGCTTGCATTAAGGCGTTCAAAACAGCGTTTTCTGGCGTTGTAAGAGCTCTAAACAGTTTTTCTGAGCATAACTTGGGGCAAAAGTGCAACTTTTCAAGAATGAAAAGAAAAACTCATATTTTGAATGAAAACAGTGTTTGGATGTGATAACAAGCTGTTTTATCATGTTTGTAATGTTACACATCCATTTCCATACAAGTAGTAAGTCTTGTATTAAGGCGTTCAAAACAGCGTTTGCTGGCGCTGTAAGCGCTCTAAACAGTGTTTCTGAGCATAACTTGTGGCAAAAGTGCAACTTTTGAAGAATGAACTGAAAACTCATATTTTGTTCCAAAACAGTGTTTGGATGTGATAACAAGCTGTTTTATCATGTTTGTAATGTTACACATCCATTTCCATACAAGTAGTAAGTCTTGTATTAAGGCGTTCAAAACAGCGTTTGCTGGCGCTGTAAGCGCTCTAAACAGTGTTTCTGAGCATAACTTGGAGCAAAAGTGCAACTTTTGAAGAATGAACTGAAAACTCATATTTTGTTCCAAAACAGTGTTTGGATGTGATAACAAGCTGTTTTATCATGTTTGTAATGTTACACATGCATTTCCTAACAAGTAGTAAGGCTTGCATTAAGGCGTTCAAAACAGCGTTTTCTGGCGTTGTAAGAGCTCTAAACAGTGTTTCTGAGCATAACTTGGGGCAAAAGTGCAACTTTTCAAGAATGAAAAGAAAACTCATATTTTGAATGAAAACAGTGTTTGGATGTGATAACAAGCTGTTTTATCATGTTTGTAATGTTACACATCCATTTCCATACAAGTAGTAAGTCTTGTATTAAGGCGTTCAAAACAGCGTTTGCTGGAGCTGTAAGCGCTCTAAACAGTGTTTCTGAGCATAACTTGGAGCAAAAGTGCAACTTTTGAAGAATGAACTGAAAACTCATATTTTGTTCCAAAACAGTGTTTGGATGTGATAACAAGCTGTTTTATCATGTTTGTAATGTTACACATGCATTTCCTAACAAGTAGTAAGGCTTGCATTAAGGCGTTCAAAACAGCGTTTTCTGGCGTTGTAAGAGCTCTAAACAGTGTTTCTGAGCATAACTTGGGGCAAAAGTGCAACTTTTCAAGAATGAAAAGAAAACTCATATTTTGAATGAAAACAGTGTTTGGATGTGATAACAAGCTGTTTTATCATGTTTGTAATGTTACACATGCATTTCCATACAAGTAGTAAGGCTTGCATTAAGGCGTTCAAAACAGCGTTTGCTGGCGCTGTAAGCGCTCTAAACAGTGTTTCTGAGCATAACTTGTGGCAAAAGTGCAACTTTTGAAGAATGAACTGAAAACTCATATTTTGTTCCAAAACAGTGTTTGGATGTGATAACAAGCTGTTTTATCATGTTTGTAATGTTACACATCCATTTCCATACAAGTAGTAAGTCTTGTATTAAGGCGTTCAAAACAGCGTTTGCTGACGCTGTAAGCGCTCTAAACAGTGTTTCTGAGCATAACTTGGAGCAAAAGTGCAACTTTTGAAGAATGAACTGAAAACTCATATTTTGTTCCAAAACAGTGTTTGGATGTGATAACAAGCTGTTTTATCATGTTTGTAATGTTACACATCCATTTCCATACAAGTAGTAAGTCTTGTATTAAGGCGTTCAAAACAGCGTTTGCCGGCGCTGTCAGCGCTCTAAACAGTGTTTCTGAGCATAACTTGTGGCAAAAGTGCAACTTTTGAAGAATGAACTGAAAACTCATATTTTGTTCCAAAACAGTGTTTGGATGTGATAACAAGCTGTTTTATCATGTTTGTAGTGTTACACATGCATTTCCTAACAAGTAGTAAGGCTTGCATTAAGGCGTTCAAAACAGCGTTTTCTGGCGTTGTAAGCGCTCTAAACAGTGTTTCTGAGCATAACTTGGAGCAAAAGTGCAACTTTTCAAGAATGAAAAGAAAACTCATATTTTGTTCCAAAACAGTGTTTGGATGTGATAACAAGCTGTTTTATCATGTTTGTAATGTTACACATGCATTTCCATACAAGTAGTAAGTCTTGTATTAAGGCGTTCAAAACAGCGTTTGCTGGCGCTGTAAGCGCTCTAAACAGTGTTTCTGAGCATAACTTGGAGCAAAAGTGCAACTTTTGAAGAATGAACTGAAAACTTATATTTTGTTCTAAAACAGTGTTTGGATGTGATAACAAGCTGTTTTATCATGTTTGTAATGTTACACATGCATTTCCTAACAAGTAGGTAAGGCTTGCATTAAGGCGTTCAAAACAGCGTTTGCTGACGCTGTAAGCGCTCTAAACAGTGTTTCTGAGCATAACTTGGAGCAAAAGTGCAACTTTTGAAGAATGAACTGAAAACTCATATTTTGTTCCAAAACAGTGTTTGGATGTGATAACAAGCTGTTTTATCATGTTTGTAATGTTACACATCCATTTCCATACAAGTAGTAAAGTCTTGTATTAAGGCGTTCAAAACAGCGTTTGCTGGAGCTGTAAGCGCTCTAAACAGTGTTTCTGAGCATAACTTGGAGCAAAAGTGCAACTTTTGAAGAATGAACTGAAAACTCATATTTTGTTCCAAAACAGTGTTTGGATGTGATAACAAGCTGTTTTATCATGTTTGTAATGTTACACATGCATTTCCTAACAAGTAGTAAGGCTTGCATTAAGGCGTTCAAAACAGCGTTTGCTGGCGTTGTAAGAGCTCTAAACAGTGTTTCTGAGCATAACTTGTGGCAAAAGTGCAACTTTTGAAGAATGAAAAGAAAACTCATATTTTGAATGAAAACAGTGTTTGGATGTGATAACAAGCTGTTTTATCATGTTTGTAATGTTACACATCCATTTCCATACAAGTAGTAAGTCTTGTATTAAGGCGTTCAAAACAGCGTTTGCCGGCGCTGTAAGCGCTCTAAAACAGTGTTTCTGAGCATAACTTGTGGCAAAAGTGCAACTTTTGAAGAATGAACTGAAAACTCATATTTTGTTCCAAAACAGTGTTTGGATGTGATAACAAGCTGTTTTATCATGTTTGTAATGTTACACATGCATTTCCTAACAAGTAGTAAGGCTTGCATTAAGGCGTTCAAAACAGCGTTTTCTGGCGTTGTAAGAGCTCTAAACAGTTTTTCTGAGCATAACTTGGGGCAAAAGTGCAACTTTTCAAGAATGAAAAGAAAACTCATATTTTGAATGAAAACAGTGTTTGGATGTGATAACAAGCTGTTTTATCATGTTTGTAATGTTACACATCCATTTCCATACAAGTAGTAAGTCTTGTATTAAGGCGTTCAAAACAGCGTTTGCTGGCGCTGTAAGCGCTCTAAACAGTGTTTCTGAGCATAACTTGTGGCAAAAGTGCAACTTTTGAAGAATGAACTGAAAACTCATATTTTGTTCCAAAACAGTGTTTGGATGTGATAACAAGCTGTTTTATCATGTTTGTAATGTTACACATCCATTTCCATACAAGTAGTAAGTCTTGTATTAAGGCGTTCAAAACAGCGTTTGCTGGCGCTGTAAGCGCTCTAAACAGTGTTTCTGAGCATAACTTGGAGCAAAAGTGCAACTTTTGAAGAATGAACTGAAAACTCATATTTTGTTCCAAAACAGTGTTTGGATGTGATAACAAGCTGTTTTATCATGTTTGTAATGTTACACATGCATTTCCTAACAAGTAGTAAGGCTTGCATTAAGGCGTTCAAAACAGCGTTTTCTGGCGTTGTAAGAGCTCTAAACAGTGTTTCTGAGCATAACTTGGGGCAAAAGTGCAACTTTTCAAGAATGAAAAGAAAACTCATATTTTGAATGAAAACAGTGTTTGGATGTGATAACAAGCTGTTTTATCATGTTTGTAATGTTACACATCCATTTCCATACAAGTAGTAAGTCTTGTATTAAGGCGTTCAAAACAGCGTTTGCTGGAGCTGTAAGCGCTCTAAACAGTGTTTCTGAGCATAACTTGGAGCAAAAGTGCAACTTTTGAAGAATGAACTGAAAACTCATATTTTGTTCCAAAACAGTGTTTGGATGTGATAACAAGCTGTTTTATCATGTTTGTAATGTTACACATGCATTTCCTAACAAGTAGTAAGGCTTGCATTAAGGCGTTCAAAACAGCGTTTTCTGGCGTTGTAAGAGCTCTAAACAGTGTTTCTGAGCATAACTTGGGGCAAAAGTGCAACTTTTCAAGAATGAAAAGAAAACTCATATTTTGAATGAAAACAGTGTTTGGATGTGATAACAAGCTGTTTTATCATGTTTGTAATGTTACACATGCATTTCCATACAAGTAGTAAGGCTTGCATTAAGGCGTTCAAAACAGCGTTTGCTGGCGCTGTAAGCGCTCTAAACAGTGTTTCTGAGCATAACTTGTGGCAAAAGTGCAACTTTTGAAGAATGAACTGAAAACTCATATTTTGTTCCAAAACAGTGTTTGGATGTGATAACAAGCTGTTTTATCATGTTTGTAATGTTACACATCCATTTCCATACAAGTAGTAAGTCTTGTATTAAGGCGTTCAAAACAGCGTTTGCTGACGCTGTAAGCGCTCTAAACAGTGTTTCTGAGCATAACTTGGAGCAAAAGTGCAACTTTTGAAGAATGAACTGAAAACTCATATTTTGTTCCAAAACAGTGTTTGGATGTGATAACAAGCTGTTTTATCATGTTTGTAATGTTACACATCCATTTCCATACAAGTAGTAAGTCTTGTATTAAGGCGTTCAAAACAGCGTTTGCCGGCGCTGTCAGCGCTCTAAACAGTGTTTCTGAGCATAACTTGTGGCAAAAGTGCAACTTTTGAAGAATGAACTGAAAACTCATATTTTGTTCCAAAACAGTGTTTGGATGTGATAACAAGCTGTTTTATCATGTTTGTAGTGTTACACATGCATTTCCTAACAAGTAGTAAGGCTTGCATTAAGGCGTTCAAAACAGCGTTTTCTGGCGTTGTAAGCGCTCTAAACAGTGTTTCTGAGCATAACTTGGAGCAAAAGTGCAACTTTTCAAGAATGAAAAGAAAACTCATATTTTGTTCCAAAACAGTGTTTGGATGTGATAACAAGCTGTTTTATCATGTTTGTAATGTTACACATGCATTTCCATACAAGTAGTAAGTCTTGTATTAAGGCGTTCAAAACAGCGTTTGCTGGCGCTGTAAGCGCTCTAAACAGTGTTTCTGAGCATAACTTGGAGCAAAAGTGCAACTTTTGAAGAATGAACTGAAAACTTATATTTTGTTCTAAAACAGTGTTTGGATGTGATAACAAGCTGTTTTATCATGTTTGTAATGTTACACATGCATTTCCTAACAAGTAGGTAAGGCTTGCATTAAGGCGTTCAAAACAGCGTTTGCTGGCGTTGTAAGAGCTCTAAACAGTGTTTCTGAGCATAACTTGGAGCAAAAGTGCAACTTTTGAAGAATGAACTGAAAACTCATATTTTGTTCTAAAACAGTGTTTGGATGTGATAACAAGCTGTTTTATCATGTTTGTAATGTTACACATGCATTTCCTAACAAGTAGGTAAGGCTTGCATTAAGGCGTTCAAAACAGCGTTTGCTGGCGTTGTAAGAGCTCTAAACAGTCTTTCTGAGCATAACTTGTGGCAAAAGTGCAACTTTTGAAGAATGAACTGAAAACTCATATTTTGTTCCAAAACAGTGTTTGGATGTGATAACAAGCTGTTTTATCATGTTTGTAATGTTACACATCCATTTCCATACAAGTAGTAAGTCTTGTATTAAGGCGTTCAAAACAGCGTTTGCTGACGCTGTAAGCGCTCTAAACAGTGTTTCTGAGCATAACTTGGAGCAAAAGTGCAACTTTTGAAGAATGAACTGAAAACTCATATTTTGTTCCAAAACAGTGTTTGGATGTGATAACAAGCTGTTTTATCATGTTTGTAATGTTACACATCCATTTCCATACAAGTAGTAAGTCTTGTATTAAGGCGTTCAAAACAGCGTTTGCTGGCGCTGTAAGCGCTCTAAACAGTGTTTCTGAGCATAACTTGGAGCAAAAGTGCAACTTTTGAAGAATGAACTGAAAACTCATATTTTGTTCCAAAACAGTGTTTGGATGTGATAACAAGCTGTTTTATCATGTTTGTAATGTTACACATGCATTTCCTAACAAGTAGTAAGGCTTGCATTAAGGCGTTCAAAACAGCGTTTGCTGGCGTTGTAAGAGCTCTAAACAGTGTTTCTGAGCATAACTTGTGGCAAAAGTGCAACTTTTGAAGAATGAAAAGAAAACTCATATTTTGAATGAAAACAGTGTTTGGATGTGATAACAAGCTGTTTTATCATGTTTGTAATGTTACACATCCATTTCCATACAAGTAGTAAGTCTTGTATTAAGGCGTTCAAAACAGCGTTTGCTGGAGCTGTAAGCGCTCTAAACAGTGTTTCTGAGCATAACTTGGAGCAAAAGTGCAACTTTTGAAGAATGAAAAGAAAACTCATATTTTGAATGAAAACAGTGTTTGGATGTGATAACAAGCTGTTTTATCATGTTTGTAATGTTACACATCCATTTCCATACAAGTAGTAAGTCTTGTATTAAGGCGTTCAAAACAGCGTTTGCTGGAGCTGTAAGCGCTCTAAACAGTGTTTCTGAGCATAACTTGGAGCAAAAGTGCAACTTTTGAAGAATGAACTGAAAACTCATATTTTGTTCCAAAACAGTGTTTGGATGTGATAACAAGCTGTTTTATCATGTTTGTAATGTTACACATGCATTTCCTAACAAGTAGTAAGGCTTGCATTAAGGCGTTCAAAACAGCGTTTTCTGGCGTTGTAAGAGCTCTAAACAGTGTTTCTGAGCATAACTTGGGGCAAAAGTGCAACTTTTCAAGAATGAAAAGAAAACTCATATTTTGAATGAAAACAGTGTTTGGATGTGATAACAAGCTGTTTTATCATGTTTGTAATGTTACACATGCATTTCCATACAAGTAGTAAGGCTTGCATTAAGGCGTTCAAAACAGCGTTTGCTGGCGCTGTAAGCGCTCTAAACAGTGTTTCTGAGCATAACTTGTGGCAAAAGTGCAACTTTTGAAGAATGAACTGAAAACTCATATTTTGTTCCAAAACAGTGTTTGGATGTGATAACAAGCTGTTTTATCATGTTTGTAATGTTACACATCCATTTCCATACAAGTAGTAAGTCTTGTATTAAGGCGTTCAAAACAGCGTTTGCTGACGCTGTAAGCGCTCTAAACAGTGTTTCTGAGCATAACTTGGAGCAAAAGTGCAACTTTTGAAGAATGAACTGAAAACTCATATTTTGTTCCAAAACAGTGTTTGGATGTGATAACAAGCTGTTTTATCATGTTTGTAATGTTACACATCCATTTCCATACAAGTAGTAAGTCTTGTATTAAGGCGTTCAAAACAGCGTTTGCCGGCGCTGTAAGCGCTCTAAACAGTGTTTCTGAGCATAACTTGGAGCAAAAGTGCAACTTTTGAAGAATGAACTGAAAACTCATATTTTGTTCCAAAACAGTGTTTGGATGTGATAACAAGCTGTTTTATCATGTTTGTAATGTTACACATCCATTTCCATACAAGTAGTAAGTCTTGTATTAAGGCGTTCAAAACAGCGTTTGCTGACGCTGTAAGCGCTCTAAACAGTGTTTCTGAGCATAACTTGGAGCAAAAGTGCAACTTTTGAAGAATGAACTGAAAACTCATATTTTGTTCCAAAACAGTGTTTGGATGTGATAACAAGCTGTTTTATCATGTTTGTAATGTTACACATCCATTTCCATACAAGTAGTAAGTCTTGTATTAAGGCGTTCAAAACAGCGTTTGCCGGCGCTGTCAGCGCTCTAAACAGTATTTCTGAGCATAACTTGTGGCAAAAGTGCAACTTTTGAAGAATGAACTGAAAACTCATATTTTGTTCCAAAACAGTGTTTGGATGTGATAACAAGCTGTTTTATCATGTTTGTAGTGTTACACATGCATTTCCTAACAAGTAGGTAAGGCTTGCATTAAGGCGTTCAAAACAGCGTTTGCTGGCGTTGTAAGAGCTCTAAACAGTGTTTCTGAGCATAACTTGGAGCAAAAGTGCAACTTTTGAAGAATGAACTGAAAACTCATATTTTGTTCTAAAACAGTGTTTGGATGTGATAACAAGCTGTTTTATCATGTTTGTAATGTTACACATGCATTTCCTAACAAGTAGGTAAGGCTTGCATTAAGGCGTTCAAAACAGCGTTTGCTGGCGTTGTAAGAGCTCTAAACAGTGTTTCTGAGCATAACTTGTGGCAAAAGTGCAACTTTTGAAGAATGAACTGAAAACTCATATTTTGTTCCAAAACAGTGTTTGGATGTGATAACAAGCTGTTTTATCATGTTTGTAATGTTACACATCCATTTCCATACAAGTAGTAAGTCTTGTATTAAGGCGTTCAAAACAGCGTTTGCTGACGCTGTAAGCGCTCTAAACAGTGTTTCTGAGCATAACTTGGAGCAAAAGTGCAACTTTTGAAGAATGAACTGAAAACTCATATTTTGTTCCAAAACAGTGTTTGGATGTGATAACAAGCTGTTTTATCATGTTTGTAATGTTACACATCCATTTCCATACAAGTAGTAAGTCTTGTATTAAGGCGTTCAAAACAGCGTTTGCTGGAGCTGTAAGCGCTCTAAACAGTGTTTCTGAGCATAACTTGGAGCAAAAGTGCAACTTTTGAAGAATGAACTGAAAACTCATATTTTGTTCCAAAACAGTGTTTGGATGTGATAACAAGCTGTTTTATCATGTTTGTAATGTTACACATGCATTTCCTAACAAGTAGTAAGGCTTGCATTAAGGCGTTCAAAACAGCGTTTGCTGGCGTTGTAAGAGCTCTAAACAGTGTTTCTGAGCATAACTTGTGGCAAAAGTGCAACTTTTGAAGAATGAAAAGAAAACTCATATTTTGAATGAAAACAGTGTTTGGATGTGATAACAAGCTGTTTTATCATGTTTGTAATGTTACACATCCATTTCCATACAAGTAGTAAGTCTTGTATTAAGGCGTTCAAAACAGCGTTTGCCGGCGCTGTAAGCGCTCTAAACAGTGTTTCTGAGCATAACTTGTGGCAAAAGTGCAACTTTTGAAGAATGAACTGAAAACTCATATTTTGTTCCAAAACAGTGTTTGGATGTGATAACAAGCTGTTTTATCATGTTTGTAATGTTACACATGCATTTCCTAACAAGTAGTAAGGCTTGCATTAAGGCGTTCAAAACAGCGTTTTCTGGCGTTGTAAGAGCTCTAAACAGTTTTTCTGAGCATAACTTGGGGCAAAAGTGCAACTTTTCAAGAATGAAAAGAAAACTCATATTTTGAATGAAAACAGTGTTTGGATGTGATAACAAGCTGTTTTATCATGTTTGTAATGTTACACATCCATTTCCATACAAGTAGTAAGTCTTGTATTAAGGCGTTCAAAACAGCGTTTGCTGGCGCTGTAAGCGCTCTAAACAGTGTTTCTGAGCATAACTTGTGGCAAAAGTGCAACTTTTGAAGAATGAACTGAAAACTCATATTTTGTTCCAAAACAGTGTTTGGATGTGATAACAAGCTGTTTTATCATGTTTGTAATGTTACACATCCATTTCCATACAAGTAGTAAGTCTTGTATTAAGGCGTTCAAAACAGCGTTTGCTGGCGCTGTAAGCGCTCTAAACAGTGTTTCTGAGCATAACTTGGAGCAAAAGTGCAACTTTTGAAGAATGAACTGAAAACTCATATTTTGTTCCAAAACAGTGTTTGGATGTGATAACAAGCTGTTTTATCATGTTTGTAATGTTACACATGCATTTCCTAACAAGTAGTAAGGCTTGCATTAAGGCGTTCAAAACAGCGTTTTCTGGCGTTGTAAGAGCTCTAAACAGTGTTTCTGAGCATAACTTGGGGCAAAAGTGCAACTTTTCAAGAATGAAAAGAAAACTCATATTTTGAATGAAAACAGTGTTTGGATGTGATAACAAGCTGTTTTATCATGTTTGTAATGTTACACATCCATTTCCATACAAGTAGTAAGTCTTGTATTAAGGCGTTCAAAACAGCGTTTGCTGGAGCTGTAAGCGCTCTAAACAGTGTTTCTGAGCATAACTTGGAGCAAAAGTGCAACTTTTGAAGAATGAACTGAAAACTCATATTTTGTTCCAAAACAGTGTTTGGATGTGATAACAAGCTGTTTTATCATGTTTGTAATGTTACACATGCATTTCCTAACAAGTAGTAAGGCTTGCATTAAGGCGTTCAAAACAGCGTTTTCTGGCGTTGTAAGAGCTCTAAACAGTGTTTCTGAGCATAACTTGGGGCAAAAGTGCAACTTTTCAAGAATGAAAAGAAAACTCATATTTTGAATGAAAACAGTGTTTGGATGTGATAACAAGCTGTTTTATCATGTTTGTAATGTTACACATGCATTTCCATACAAGTAGTAAGGCTTGCATTAAGGCGTTCAAAACAGCGTTTGCTGGCGCTGTAAGCGCTCTAAACAGTGTTTCTGAGCATAACTTGTGGCAAAAGTGCAACTTTTGAAGAATGAACTGAAAACTCATATTTTGTTCCAAAACAGTGTTTGGATGTGATAACAAGCTGTTTTATCATGTTTGTAATGTTACACATCCATTTCCATACAAGTAGTAAGTCTTGTATTAAGGCGTTCAAAACAGCGTTTGCTGACGCTGTAAGCGCTCTAAACAGTGTTTCTGAGCATAACTTGGAGCAAAAGTGCAACTTTTGAAGAATGAACTGAAAACTCATATTTTGTTCCAAAACAGTGTTTGGATGTGATAACAAGCTGTTTTATCATGTTTGTAATGTTACACATCCATTTCCATACAAGTAGTAAGTCTTGTATTAAGGCGTTCAAAACAGCGTTTGCCGGCGCTGTCAGCGCTCTAAACAGTGTTTCTGAGCATAACTTGTGGCAAAAGTGCAACTTTTGAAGAATGAACTGAAAACTCATATTTTGTTCCAAAACAGTGTTTGGATGTGATAACAAGCTGTTTTATCATGTTTGTAGTGTTACACATGCATTTCCTAACAAGTAGTAAGGCTTGCATTAAGGCGTTCAAAACAGCGTTTTCTGGCGTTGTAAGCGCTCTAAACAGTGTTTCTGAGCATAACTTGGAGCAAAAGTGCAACTTTTCAAGAATGAAAAGAAAACTCATATTTTGTTCCAAAACAGTGTTTGGATGTGATAACAAGCTGTTTTATCATGTTTGTAATGTTACACATGCATTTCCATACAAGTAGTAAGTCTTGTATTAAGGCGTTCAAAACAGCGTTTGCTGGCGCTGTAAGCGCTCTAAACAGTGTTTCTGAGCATAACTTGGAGCAAAAGTGCAACTTTTGAAGAATGAACTGAAAACTTATATTTTGTTCTAAAACAGTGTTTGGATGTGATAACAAGCTGTTTTATCATGTTTGTAATGTTACACATGCATTTCCTAACAAGTAGGTAAGGCTTGCATTAAGGCGTTCAAAACAGCGTTTGCTGACGCTGTAAGCGCTCTAAACAGTGTTTCTGAGCATAACTTGGAGCAAAAGTGCAACTTTTGAAGAATGAACTGAAAACTCATATTTTGTTCCAAAACAGTGTTTGGATGTGATAACAAGCTGTTTTATCATGTTTGTAATGTTACACATCCATTTCCATACAAGTAGTAAGTCTTGTATTAAGGCGTTCAAAACAGCGTTTGCTGGAGCTGTAAGCGCTCTAAACAGTGTTTCTGAGCATAACTTGGAGCAAAAGTGCAACTTTTGAAGAATGAACTGAAAACTCATATTTTGTTCCAAAACAGTGTTTGGATGTGATAACAAGCTGTTTTATCATGTTTGTAATGTTACACATGCATTTCCTAACAAGTAGTAAGGCTTGCATTAAGGCGTTCAAAACAGCGTTTGCTGGCGTTGTAAGAGCTCTAAACAGTGTTTCTGAGCATAACTTGTGGCAAAAGTGCAACTTTTGAAGAATGAAAAGAAAACTCATATTTTGAATGAAAACAGTGTTTGGATGTGATAACAAGCTGTTTTATCATGTTTGTAATGTTACACATCCATTTCCATACAAGTAGTAAGTCTTGTATTAAGGCGTTCAAAACAGCGTTTGCCGGCGCTGTAAGCGCTCTAAACAGTGTTTCTGAGCATAACTTGTGGCAAAAGTGCAACTTTTGAAGAATGAACTGAAAACTCATATTTTGTTCCAAAACAGTGTTTGGATGTGATAACAAGCTGTTTTATCATGTTTGTAATGTTACACATGCATTTCCTAACAAGTAGTAAGGCTTGCATTAAGGCGTTCAAAACAGCGTTTTCTGGCGTTGTAAGAGCTCTAAACAGTTTTTCTGAGCATAACTTGGGGCAAAAGTGCAACTTTTCAAGAATGAAAAGAAAACTCATATTTTGAATGAAAACAGTGTTTGGATGTGATAACAAGCTGTTTTATCATGTTTGTAATGTTACACATCCATTTCCATACAAGTAGTAAGTCTTGTATTAAGGCGTTCAAAACAGCGTTTGCTGGCGCTGTAAGCGCTCTAAACAGTGTTTCTGAGCATAACTTGTGGCAAAAGTGCAACTTTTGAAGAATGAACTGAAAACTCATATTTTGTTCCAAAACAGTGTTTGGATGTGATAACAAGCTGTTTTATCATGTTTGTAATGTTACACATCCATTTCCATACAAGTAGTAAGTCTTGTATTAAGGCGTTCAAAACAGCGTTTGCTGGCGCTGTAAGCGCTCTAAACAGTGTTTCTGAGCATAACTTGGAGCAAAAGTGCAACTTTTGAAGAATGAACTGAAAACTCATATTTTGTTCCAAAACAGTGTTTGGATGTGATAACAAGCTGTTTTATCATGTTTGTAATGTTACACATGCATTTCCTAACAAGTAGTAAGGCTTGCATTAAGGCGTTCAAAACAGCGTTTTCTGGCGTTGTAAGAGCTCTAAACAGTGTTTCTGAGCATAACTTGGGGCAAAAGTGCAACTTTTCAAGAATGAAAAGAAAACTCATATTTTGAATGAAAACAGTGTTTGGATGTGATAACAAGCTGTTTTATCATGTTTGTAATGTTACACATCCATTTCCATACAAGTAGTAAGTCTTGTATTAAGGCGTTCAAAACAGCGTTTGCTGGAGCTGTAAGCGCTCTAAACAGTGTTTCTGAGCATAACTTGGAGCAAAAGTGCAACTTTTGAAGAATGAACTGAAAACTCATATTTTGTTCCAAAACAGTGTTTGGATGTGATAACAAGCTGTTTTATCATGTTTGTAATGTTACACATGCATTTCCTAACAAGTAGTAAGGCTTGCATTAAGGCGTTCAAAACAGCGTTTTCTGGCGTTGTAAGAGCTCTAAACAGTGTTTCTGAGCATAACTTGGGGCAAAAGTGCAACTTTTCAAGAATGAAAAGAAAACTCATATTTTGAATGAAAACAGTGTTTGGATGTGATAACAAGCTGTTTTATCATGTTTGTAATGTTACACATGCATTTCCATACAAGTAGTAAGGCTTGCATTAAGGCGTTCAAAACAGCGTTTGCTGGCGCTGTAAGCGCTCTAAACAGTGTTTCTGAGCATAACTTGTGGCAAAAGTGCAACTTTTGAAGAATGAACTGAAAACTCATATTTTGTTCCAAAACAGTGTTTGGATGTGATAACAAGCTGTTTTATCATGTTTGTAATGTTACACATCCATTTCCATACAAGTAGTAAGTCTTGTATTAAGGCGTTCAAAACAGCGTTTGCTGACGCTGTAAGCGCTCTAAACAGTGTTTCTGAGCATAACTTGGAGCAAAAGTGCAACTTTTGAAGAATGAACTGAAAACTCATATTTTGTTCCAAAACAGTGTTTGGATGTGATAACAAGCTGTTTTATCATGTTTGTAATGTTACACATCCATTTCCATACAAGTAGTAAGTCTTGTATTAAGGCGTTCAAAACAGCGTTTGCCGGCGCTGTCAGCGCTCTAAACAGTGTTTCTGAGCATAACTTGTGGCAAAAGTGCAACTTTTGAAGAATGAACTGAAAACTCATATTTTGTTCCAAAACAGTGTTTGGATGTGATAACAAGCTGTTTTATCATGTTTGTAGTGTTACACATGCATTTCCTAACAAGTAGTAAGGCTTGCATTAAGGCGTTCAAAACAGCGTTTTCTGGCGTTGTAAGCGCTCTAAACAGTGTTTCTGAGCATAACTTGGAGCAAAAGTGCAACTTTTCAAGAATGAAAAGAAAACTCATATTTTGTTCCAAAACAGTGTTTGGATGTGATAACAAGCTGTTTTATCATGTTTGTAATGTTACACATGCATTTCCATACAAGTAGTAAGTCTTGTATTAAGGCGTTCAAAACAGCGTTTGCTGGCGCTGTAAGCGCTCTAAACAGTGTTTCTGAGCATAACTTGGAGCAAAAGTGCAACTTTTGAAGAATGAACTGAAAACTTATATTTTGTTCTAAAACAGTGTTTGGATGTGATAACAAGCTGTTTTATCATGTTTGTAATGTTACACATGCATTTCCTAACAAGTAGGTAAGGCTTGCATTAAGGCGTTCAAAACAGCGTTTGCTGACGCTGTAAGCGCTCTAAACAGTGTTTCTGAGCATAACTTGGAGCAAAAGTGCAACTTTTGAAGAATGAACTGAAAACTCATATTTTGTTCCAAAACAGTGTTTGGATGTGATAACAAGCTGTTTTATCATGTTTGTAATGTTACACATCCATTTCCATACAAGTAGTAAGTCTTGTATTAAGGCGTTCAAAACAGCGTTTGCTGGAGCTGTAAGCGCTCTAAACAGTGTTTCTGAGCATAACTTGGAGCAAAAGTGCAACTTTTGAAGAATGAACTGAAAACTCATATTTTGTTCCAAAACAGTGTTTGGATGTGATAACAAGCTGTTTTATCATGTTTGTAATGTTACACATGCATTTCCTAACAAGTAGTAAGGCTTGCATTAAGGCGTTCAAAACAGCGTTTGCTGGCGTTGTAAGAGCTCTAAACAGTGTTTCTGAGCATAACTTGTGGCAAAAGTGCAACTTTTGAAGAATGAAAAGAAAACTCATATTTTGAATGAAAACAGTGTTTGGATGTGATAACAAGCTGTTTTATCATGTTTGTAATGTTACACATCCATTTCCATACAAGTAGTAAGTCTTGTATTAAGGCGTTCAAAACAGCGTTTGCCGGCGCTGTAAGCGCTCTAAACAGTGTTTCTGAGCATAACTTGTGGCAAAAGTGCAACTTTTGAAGAATGAACTGAAAACTCATATTTTGTTCCAAAACAGTGTTTGGATGTGATAACAAGCTGTTTTATCATGTTTGTAATGTTACACATGCATTTCCTAACAAGTAGTAAGGCTTGCATTAAGGCGTTCAAAACAGCGTTTTCTGGCGTTGTAAGAGCTCTAAACAGTTTTTCTGAGCATAACTTGGGGCAAAAGTGCAACTTTTCAAGAATGAAAAGAAAACTCATATTTTGAATGAAAACAGTGTTTGGATGTGATAACAAGCTGTTTTATCATGTTTGTAATGTTACACATCCATTTCCATACAAGTAGTAAGTCTTGTATTAAGGCGTTCAAAACAGCGTTTGCTGGCGCTGTAAGCGCTCTAAACAGTGTTTCTGAGCATAACTTGTGGCAAAAGTGCAACTTTTGAAGAATGAACTGAAAACTCATATTTTGTTCCAAAACAGTGTTTGGATGTGATAACAAGCTGTTTTATCATGTTTGTAATGTTACACATCCATTTCCATACAAGTAGTAAGTCTTGTATTAAGGCGTTCAAAACAGCGTTTGCTGGCGCTGTAAGCGCTCTAAACAGTGTTTCTGAGCATAACTTGGAGCAAAAGTGCAACTTTTGAAGAATGAACTGAAAACTCATATTTTGTTCCAAAACAGTGTTTGGATGTGATAACAAGCTGTTTTATCATGTTTGTAATGTTACACATGCATTTCCTAACAAGTAGTAAGGCTTGCATTAAGGCGTTCAAAACAGCGTTTTCTGGCGTTGTAAGAGCTCTAAACAGTGTTTCTGAGCATAACTTGGGGCAAAAGTGCAACTTTTCAAGAATGAAAAGAAAACTCATATTTTGAATGAAAACAGTGTTTGGATGTGATAACAAGCTGTTTTATCATGTTTGTAATGTTACACATCCATTTCCATACAAGTAGTAAGTCTTGTATTAAGGCGTTCAAAACAGCGTTTGCTGGAGCTGTAAGCGCTCTAAACAGTGTTTCTGAGCATAACTTGGAGCAAAAGTGCAACTTTTGAAGAATGAACTGAAAACTCATATTTTGTTCCAAAACAGTGTTTGGATGTGATAACAAGCTGTTTTATCATGTTTGTAATGTTACACATGCATTTCCTAACAAGTAGTAAGGCTTGCATTAAGGCGTTCAAAACAGCGTTTTCTGGCGTTGTAAGAGCTCTAAACAGTGTTTCTGAGCATAACTTGGGGCAAAAGTGCAACTTTTCAAGAATGAAAAGAAAACTCATATTTTGAATGAAAACAGTGTTTGGATGTGATAACAAGCTGTTTTATCATGTTTGTAATGTTACACATGCATTTCCATACAAGTAGTAAGGCTTGCAT
The DNA here is from genome assembly GCF_052324685.1 of Brachyhypopomus gauderio. Taxonomy (NCBI): domain Eukaryota; kingdom Metazoa; phylum Chordata; class Actinopteri; order Gymnotiformes; family Hypopomidae; genus Brachyhypopomus; species Brachyhypopomus gauderio. The sequence continues at coordinate 24,460 of NW_027507563.1, forward strand.
TAAGGCGTTCAAAAACAGCGTTTGCTGGCGCTGTAAGCGCTCTAAACAGTGTTTCTGAGCATAACTTGTGGCAAAAGTGCAACTTTTGAAGAATGAACTGAAAACTCATATTTTGTTCCAAAACAGTGTTTGGATGTGATAACAAGCTGTTTTATCATGTTTGTAATGTTACACATCCATTTCCATACAAGTAGTAAGTCTTGTATTAAGGCGTTCAAAACAGCGTTTGCTGACGCTGTAAGCGCTCTAAACAGTGTTTCTGAGCATAACTTGGAGCAAAAGTGCAACTTTTGAAGAATGAACTGAAAACTCATATTTTGTTCCAAAACAGTGTTTGGATGTGATAACAAGCTGTTTTATCATGTTTGTAATGTTACACATCCATTTCCATACAAGTAGTAAGTCTTGTATTAAGGCGTTCAAAACAGCGTTTGCCGGCGCTGTCAGCGCTCTAAACAGTGTTTCTGAGCATAACTTGTGGCAAAAGTGCAACTTTTGAAGAATGAACTGAAAACTCATATTTTGTTCCAAAACAGTGTTTGGATGTGATAACAAGCTGTTTTATCATGTTTGTAGTGTTACACATGCATTTCCTAACAAGTAGTAAGGCTTGCATTAAGGCGTTCAAAACAGCGTTTTCTGGCGTTGTAAGCGCTCTAAACAGTGTTTCTGAGCATAACTTGGAGCAAAAGTGCAACTTTTCAAGAATGAAAAGAAAACTCATATTTTGTTCCAAAACAGTGTTTGGATGTGATAACAAGCTGTTTTATCATGTTTGTAATGTTACACATGCATTTCCATACAAGTAGTAAGTCTTGTATTAAGGCGTTCAAAACAGCGTTTGCTGGCGCTGTAAGCGCTCTAAACAGTGTTTCTGAGCATAACTTGGAGCAAAAGTGCAACTTTTGAAGAATGAACTGAAAACTTATATTTTGTTCTAAAACAGTGTTTGGATGTGATAACAAGCTGTTTTATCATGTTTGTAATGTTACACATGCATTTCCTAACAAGTAGGTAAGGCTTGCATTAAGGCGTTCAAAACAGCGTTTGCTGGCGTTGTAAGAGCTCTAAACAGTGTTTCTGAGCATAACTTGGAGCAAAAGTGCAACTTTTGAAGAATGAACTGAAAACTCATATTTTGTTCTAAAACAGTGTTTGGATGTGATAACAAGCTGTTTTATCATGTTTGTAATGTTACACATGCATTTCCTAACAAGTAGGTAAGGCTTGCATTAAGGCGTTCAAAACAGCGTTTGCTGGCGTTGTAAGAGCTCTAAACAGTGTTTCTGAGCATAACTTGTGGCAAAAGTGCAACTTTTGAAGAATGAACTGAAAACTCATATTTTGTTCCAAAACAGTGTTTGGATGTGATAACAAGCTGTTTTATCATGTTTGTAATGTTACACATCCATTTCCATACAAGTAGTAAGTCTTGTATTAAGGCGTTCAAAACAGCGTTTGCTGACGCTGTAAGCGCTCTAAACAGTGTTTCTGAGCATAACTTGGAGCAAAAGTGCAACTTTTGAAGAATGAACTGAAAACTCATATTTTGTTCCAAAACAGTGTTTGGATGTGATAACAAGCTGTTTTATCATGTTTGTAATGTTACACATCCATTTCCATACAAGTAGTAAGTCTTGTATTAAGGCGTTCAAAACAGCGTTTGCTGGCGCTGTAAGCGCTCTAAACAGTGTTTCTGAGCATAACTTGGAGCAAAAGTGCAACTTTTGAAGAATGAACTGAAAACTCATATTTTGTTCCAAAACAGTGTTTGGATGTGATAACAAGCTGTTTTATCATGTTTGTAATGTTACACATGCATTTCCTAACAAGTAGTAAGGCTTGCATTAAGGCGTTCAAAACAGCGTTTGCTGGCGTTGTAAGAGCTCTAAACAGTGTTTCTGAGCATAACTTGTGGCAAAAGTGCAACTTTTGAAGAATGAAAAGAAAACTCATATTTTGAATGAAAACAGTGTTTGGATGTGATAACAAGCTGTTTTATCATGTTTGTAATGTTACACATCCATTTCCATACAAGTAGTAAGTCTTGTATTAAGGCGTTCAAAACAGCGTTTGCTGGAGCTGTAAGCGCTCTAAACAGTGTTTCTGAGCATAACTTGGAGCAAAAGTGCAACTTTGAAGAATGAAAAGAAAACTCATATTTTGAATGAAAACAGTGTTTGGATGTGATAACAAGCTGTTTTATCATGTTTGTAATGTTACACATCCATTTCCATACAAGTAGTAAGTCTTGTATTAAGGCGTTCAAAACAGCGTTTGCTGGAGCTGTAAGCGCTCTAAACAGTGTTTCTGAGCATAACTTGGAGCAAAAGTGCAACTTTTGAAGAATGAACTGAAAACTCATATTTTGTTCCAAAACAGTGTTTGGATGTGATAACAAGCTGTTTTATCATGTTTGTAATGTTACACATGCATTTCCTAACAAGTAGTAAGGCTTGCATTAAGGCGTTCAAAACAGCGTTTTCTGGCGTTGTAAGAGCTCTAAACAGTGTTTCTGAGCATAACTTGGGGCAAAAGTGCAACTTTTCAAGAATGAAAAGAAAACTCATATTTTGAATGAAAACAGTGTTTGGATGTGATAACAAGCTGTTTTATCATGTTTGTAATGTTACACATGCATTTCCATACAAGTAGTAAGGCTTGCATTAAGGCGTTCAAAACAGCGTTTGCTGGCGCTGTAAGCGCTCTAAACAGTGTTTCTGAGCATAACTTGTGGCAAAAGTGCAACTTTTGAAGAATGAACTGAAAACTCATATTTTGTTCCAAAACAGTGTTTGGATGTGATAACAAGCTGTTTTATCATGTTTGTAATGTTACACATCCATTTCCATACAAGTAGTAAGTCTTGTATTAAGGCGTTCAAAACAGCGTTTGCTGACGCTGTAAGCGCTCTAAACAGTGTTTCTGAGCATAACTTGGAGCAAAAGTGCAACTTTTGAAGAATGAACTGAAAACTCATATTTTGTTCCAAAACAGTGTTTGGATGTGATAACAAGCTGTTTTATCATGTTTGTAATGTTACACATCCATTTCCATACAAGTAGTAAGTCTTGTATTAAGGCGTTCAAAACAGCGTTTGCCGGCGCTGTCAGCGCTCTAAACAGTGTTTCTGAGCATAACTTGTGGCAAAAGTGCAACTTTTGAAGAATGAACTGAAAACTCATATTTTGTTCCAAAACAGTGTTTGGATGTGATAACAAGCTGTTTTATCATGTTTGTAGTGTTACACATGCATTTCCTAACAAGTAGTAAGGCTTGCATTAAGGCGTTCAAAACAGCGTTTTCTGGCGTTGTAAGCGCTCTAAACAGTGTTTCTGAGCATAACTTGGAGCAAAAGTGCAACTTTTCAAGAATGAAAAGAAAACTCATATTTTGTTCCAAAACAGTGTTTGGATGTGATAACAAGCTGTTTTATCATGTTTGTAATGTTACACATGCATTTCCATACAAGTAGTAAGTCTTGTATTAAGGCGTTCAAAACAGCGTTTGCTGGCGCTGTAAGCGCTCTAAACAGTGTTTCTGAGCATAACTTGGAGCAAAAGTGCAACTTTTGAAGAATGAACTGAAAACTTATATTTTGTTCTAAAACAGTGTTTGGATGTGATAACAAGCTGTTTTATCATGTTTGTAATGTTACACATGCATTTCCTAACAAGTAGGTAAGGCTTGCATTAAGGCGTTCAAAACAGCGTTTGCTGGCGTTGTAAGAGCTCTAAACAGTGTTTCTGAGCATAACTTGGAGCAAAAGTGCAACTTTTGAAGAATGAACTGAAAACTCATATTTTGTTCTAAAACAGTGTTTGGATGTGATAACAAGCTGTTTTATCATGTTTGTAATGTTACACATGCATTTCCTAACAAGTAGGTAAGGCTTGCATTAAGGCGTTCAAAACAGCGTTTGCTGGCGTTGTAAGAGCTCTAAACAGTGTTTCTGAGCATAACTTGTGGCAAAAGTGCAACTTTTGAAGAATGAACTGAAAACTCATATTTTGTTCCAAAACAGTGTTTGGATGTGATAACAAGCTGTTTTATCATGTTTGTAATGTTACACATCCATTTCCATACAAGTAGTAAGTCTTGTATTAAGGCGTTCAAAACAGCGTTTTGCTGACGCTGTAAGCGCTCTAAACAGTGTTTCTGAGCATAACTTGGAGCAAAAGTGCAACTTTTGAAGAATGAACTGAAAACTCATATTTTGTTCCAAAACAGTGTTTGGATGTGATAACAAGCTGTTTTATCATGTTTGTAATGTTACACATCCATTTCCATACAAGTAGTAAGTCTTGTATTAAGGCGTTCAAAACAGCGTTTGCCGGCGCTGTAAGCGCTCTAAACAGTGTTTCTGAGCATAACTTGTGGCAAAAGTGCAACTTTTGAAGAATGAACTGAAAACTCATATTTTGTTCCAAAACAGTGTTTGGATGTGATAACAAGCTGTTTTATCATGTTTGTAGTGTTACACATGCATTTCCTAACAAGTAGTAAGTCTTGTATTAAGGCGTTCAAAACAGCGTTTTCTGGCGTTGTAAGCGCTCTAAACAGTGTTTCTGAGCATAACTTGGAGCAAAAGTGCAACTTTTCAAGAATGAAAAGAAAACTCATATTTTGAATGAAAACAGTGTTTGGATGTGATAACAAGCTGTTTTATCATGTTTGTAATGTTACACATCCATTTCCATACAAGTAGTAAGTCTTGTATTAAGGCGTTCAAAACAGCGTTTGCTGGCGCTGTAAGCGCTCTAAACAGTGTTTCTGAGCATAACTTGGAGCAAAAGTGCAACTTTTGAAGAATGAACTGAAAACTCATATTTTGTTCCAAAACAGTGTTTGGATGTGATAACAAGCTGTTTTATCATGTTTGTAATGTTACACATGCATTTCCTAACAAGTAGTAAGGCTTGCATTAAGGCGTTCAAAACAGCGTTTGCTGGCGTTGTAAGAGCTCTAAACAGTGTTTCTGAGCATAACTTGTGGCAAAAGTGCAACTTTTGAAGAATGAAAAGAAAACTCATATTTTGAATGAAAACAGTGTTTGGATGTGATAACAAGCTGTTTTATCATGTTTGTAATGTTACACATCCATTTCCATACAAGTAGTAAGTCTTGTATTAAGGCGTTCAAAACAGCGTTTGCTGGAGCTGTAAGCGCTCTAAACAGTGTTTCTGAGCATAACTTGGAGCAAAAGTGCAACTTTTGAAGAATGAAAAGAAAACTCATATTTTGAATGAAAACAGTGTTTGGATGTGATAACAAGCTGTTTTATCATGTTTGTAATGTTACACATCCATTTCCATACAAGTAGTAAGTCTTGTATTAAGGCGTTCAAAACAGCGTTTGCTGGAGCTGTAAGCGCTCTAAACAGTGTTTCTGAGCATAACTTGGAGCAAAAGTGCAACTTTTGAAGAATGAACTGAAAACTCATATTTTGTTCCAAAACAGTGTTTGGATGTGATAACAAGCTGTTTTATCATGTTTGTAATGTTACACATGCATTTCCTAACAAGTAGTAAGGCTTGCATTAAGGCGTTCAAAACAGCGTTTTCTGGCGTTGTAAGAGCTCTAAACAGTGTTTCTGAGCATAACTTGGGGCAAAAGTGCAACTTTTCAAGAATGAAAAGAAAACTCATATTTTGAATGAAAACAGTGTTTGGATGTGATAACAAGCTGTTTTATCATGTTTGTAATGTTACACATGCATTTCCATACAAGTAGTAAGTCTTGTATTAAGGCGTTCAAAACAGCGTTTGCTGGCGCTGTAAGCGCTCTAAACAGTGTTTCTGAGCATAACTTGGAGCAAAAGTGCAACTTTTGAAGAATGAACTGAAAACTTATATTTTGTTCTAAAACAGTGTTTGGATGTGATAACAAGCTGTTTTATCATGTTTGTAATGTTACACATGCATTTCCTAACAAGTAGGTAAGGCTTGCATTAAGGCGTTCAAAACAGCGTTTGCTGGCGTTGTAAGAGCTCTAAACAGTGTTTCTGAGCATAACTTGGAGCAAAAGTGCAACTTTTGAAGAATGAACTGAAAACTCATATTTTGTTCTAAAACAGTGTTTGGATGTGATAACAAGCTGTTTTATCATGTTTGTAATGTTACACATGCATTTCCTAACAAGTAGGTAAGGCTTGCATTAAGGCGTTCAAAACAGCGTTTGCTGGCGTTGTAAGAGCTCTAAACAGTGTTTCTGAGCATAACTTGTGGCAAAAGTGCAACTTTTGAAGAATGAACTGAAAACTCATATTTTGTTCCAAAACAGTGTTTGGATGTGATAACAAGCTGTTTTATCATGTTTGTAATGTTACACATCCATTTCCATACAAGTAGTAAGTCTTGTATTAAGGCGTTCAAAACAGCGTTTGCTGACGCTGTAAGCGCTCTAAACAGTGTTTCTGAGCATAACTTGGAGCAAAAGTGCAACTTTTGAAGAATGAACTGAAAACTCATATTTTGTTCCAAAACAGTGTTTGGATGTGATAACAAGCTGTTTTATCATGTTTGTAATGTTACACATCCATTTCCATACAAGTAGTAAGTCTTGTATTAAGGCGTTCAAAACAGCGTTTGCCGGCGCTGTAAGCGCTCTAAACAGTGTTTCTGAGCATAACTTGTGGCAAAAGTGCAACTTTTGAAGAATGAACTGAAAACTCATATTTTGTTCCAAAACAGTGTTTGGATGTGATAACAAGCTGTTTTATCATGTTTGTAGTGTTACACATGCATTTCCTAACAAGTAGTAAGTCTTGTATTAAGGCGTTCAAAACAGCGTTTTCTGGCGTTGTAAGCGCTCTAAACAGTGTTTCTGAGCATAACTTGGAGCAAAAGTGCAACTTTTCAAGAATGAAAAGAAAACTCATATTTTGAATGAAAACAGTGTTTGGATGTGATAACAAGCTGTTTTATCATGTTTGTAATGTTACACATCCATTTCCATACAAGTAGTAAGTCTTGTATTAAGGCGTTCAAAACAGCGTTTGCTGGCGCTGTAAGCGCTCTAAACAGTGTTTCTGAGCATAACTTGGAGCAAAAGTGCAACTTTTGAAGAATGAACTGAAAACTCATATTTTGTTCCAAAACAGTGTTTGGATGTGATAACAAGCTGTTTTATCATGTTTGTAATGTTACACATGCATTTCCTAACAAGTAGTAAGGCTTGCATTAAGGCGTTCAAAACAGCGTTTGCTGGCGTTGTAAGAGCTCTAAACAGTGTTTCTGAGCATAACTTGTGGCAAAAGTGCAACTTTTGAAGAATGAAAAGAAAACTCATATTTTGAATGAAAACAGTGTTTGGATGTGATAACAAGCTGTTTTATCATGTTTGTAATGTTACACATCCATTTCCATACAAGTAGTAAGTCTTGTATTAAGGCGTTCAAAACAGCGTTTGCTGGAGCTGTAAGCGCTCTAAACAGTGTTTCTGAGCATAACTTGGAGCAAAAGTGCAACTTTTGAAGAATGAAAAGAAAACTCATATTTTGAATGAAAACAGTGTTTGGATGTGATAACAAGCTGTTTTATCATGTTTGTAATGTTACACATCCATTTCCATACAAGTAGTAAGTCTTGTATTAAGGCGTTCAAAACAGCGTTTGCTGGAGCTGTAAGCGCTCTAAACAGTGTTTCTGAGCATAACTTGGAGCAAAAGTGCAACTTTTGAAGAATGAACTGAAAACTCATATTTTGTTCCAAAACAGTGTTTGGATGTGATAACAAGCTGTTTTATCATGTTTGTAATGTTACACATGCATTTCCTAACAAGTAGTAAGGCTTGCATTAAGGCGTTCAAAACAGCGTTTTCTGGCGTTGTAAGAGCTCTAAACAGTGTTTCTGAGCATAACTTGGGGCAAAAGTGCAACTTTTCAAGAATGAAAAGAAAACTCATATTTTGAATGAAAACAGTGTTTGGATGTGATAACAAGCTGTTTTATCATGTTTGTAATGTTACACATGCATTTCCATACAAGTAGTAAGGCTTGCATTAAGGCGTTCAAAACAGCGTTTGCTGGCGCTGTAAGCGCTCTAAACAGTGTTTCTGAGCATAACTTGTGGCAAAAGTGCAACTTTTGAAGAATGAACTGAAAACTCATATTTTGTTCCAAAACAGTGTTTGGATGTGATAACAAGCTGTTTTATCATGTTTTGTAATGTTACACATCCATTTCCATACAAGTAGTAAGTCTTGTATTAAGGCGTTCAAAACAGCGTTTGCTGACGCTGTAAGCGCTCTAAACAGTGTTTCTGAGCATAACTTGGAGCAAAAGTGCAACTTTTGAAGAATGAACTGAAAACTCATATTTTGTTCCAAAACAGTGTTTGGATG